>NW_022631044.1:13457563-13642563 GCF_010015895.1 Lontra canadensis | reverse complement strand
TCCTTCCCTGGCTCAGACAACTCCAGCCCCAGACTCCTGAGACATGGGGCACTGGCTCTTTCACCTCTCCAGTGGTTGGTGTCAAAGGCAGAAAAGGTCAACACTGCCCCAGCCTCATGGCACGAAATTATGGTGGAAATTCACATCTAGACAAAAGATATAATAAAATCAGAATTTAAGGAATTAGGATTCAAAAGTCAGACTCACTAGTCACAACATTAATTTGGAAGATAAACTTTTTATTCCTCAGCCAGTTTCATCTTGCTGGCTGTGTGTCCTTGGGTAAGTTCTTTTCCTGAGGGTCATCATTTCATTTCTAAAATGAGGATAATAGTAGTACCCCACAGATTTGTAGTGAAGATTAAATGGGATAATAAGTTACATAGGTTTGCAATGCTCAGCTCATAATACATGTAAAAAACCATTGCCACTGTGTCTAATAACACACTGGCAAATGTATACAGTGGCATATATGATTATATATATGTGTGTATATATATATATATACATATATATATAATATATGTATAGAATGGTTAAACTAAAGAAAGTGTTATTTCTCAGAACTGCTTACCTAGTGTATATATCTCATCAGGGAATTTTCAGCATATTTCAGCTGTTGTTTGTAAAATCCTTTTGCACCTCTATTTGGACATAGCACTCTGTGTATTTGAGTTGGAATGGGAGAAATAAATACTTATTTAAACATAACTACCTCTTTTTCCTATTCAAGAGATTATAGTAGCTAGAAAGTTGGATACAAATAGAAAAATGGAATACTAGGACCCTGTGACCTTTGCACATGTATTTTATCTGAATTTCAGAGCATATTCTTAAATTCTTTAATTTGAGAATTTGTGAACGTATCTACAGAACTTCATAAGTAGAAATCTTTGGGTATTCTAGACACTCTTCATATATAATTTAAGCTCAGTAACACAACCTATTATTTGCTTTGATTTTTATTTTCACTATCTGACCAAGTAAAGCAGAAACCGATGTCTTTTCTGACTTACCTTATTTTATTTTTTATTGTTATTTTTTATTTTATTATGTTATGTTAGTCACCATGTAGTACATTATTTTAAGCTGTAAATATGTTGTCCACTTTTGAGCCTATGCGGTTAACCTGAAATCTGTCACACAATGAAATTAACCATTGCTTATTTTAAGGTGGAGGCAGCATGAATTAAAGAGAGTCAGAAGCCCTGGGCTCTCTTGTCCTGGCTTAGCTCTGAACACACTGCATGGCCTCTTGTGAATCGCTTCACCTTGATGAATCACATCCTGCTCATCCACAAGGTAGGCTGACTCTGTCAGGGTTTCTCAGTCTTTACTGTACATACTCATCACCTCGGGATTCTGATACAAGGAAGAGTCTTAGCAGCAGGCCTGGGGTGGGCCAGTGATTGTGCATTTCTAACCAAACTCCCAGGTGAGGCCAGGGCTCCTGGTCCACAGGCTCCACTCTGAAAAACAAAGAGCTGGGTACATTCTTGGACAAATGCTGCATAGTTTAGGATTTCTCTATGTGTGTTCACAAAAAAACATGTTATGATGGCCCCAAAGAGGGATCCAGCACAATCCCTTACATGAGGCCAGTATTTTCCACTCAGTAGTATATTCCCATCCTCTTAGTCATCACGGCGTTTCTGAGAGGAGCCTAAACTCAGAAAAGTTGAATCGCTGTCTCAAGATCACACAGTCATATTGCCAATACGTAGGAAACCCAGGAGCCTTGTCTCCAACCAGCCGTGTTCACATAACCATGACGTCTTCCATGGTCCCCTTTGTGTCGACCAGGCCCCAGAAAACACGAGGCCTAACAATGCCTGACGACCTCATTTAGTGTCATCCACAGCCCTGCACTTACGTATTTCCTTAAAGTTACCTAAATATTAATAAAATCTAGTGGTTACCTGTTAGAGCCAACTTAAGACTTCCATTTTCTTCCACATCTTTCCATTATTCTAATGCTGCCTCCTCTTCACCAAGTACAGAAAAGCCTCTCAGGCCAGCATGTACATTTCCAGTTTCAATTGCTACAGTACACGAGTTCTAGATCTTAAAGGCCAAAAAGCATCTATTTGACTAAAGAGCTATAAGGCAGCCATAAAAATTATGGATCACAGAAATAAGCAATTAGTGTTATCTTCAATTGCTTTATTGGCAGTATTCACTCGTTAGAATAGAGGCAGCCGTAAAACAGATTGCAACATACTGTATAACAGCATATGGGATTTTACATTATAATGCTAGTCTCTGCCAACAAGTCATATTTTCATTTGAATGCATGGAACAGATTATCACAGGGTTTCCAGCATTAGAAGTGGATGACCCTCACTTTTTTCTGTAGTTGTTGTGAAAAGGCAATTCCTGAGGTTACGCCTAAATGAAAATACACACAACAGCAAATCGGCTTGTGCTCTGTGCCTGCATCCTGGGCCCCTGGAAACTGGGCATGGCATGGAGCTCCGGCAGATAATAAAGTCAATCTCTAGCGTGGTGGATGGAGGGAGAGTTGAGGGTTTGCCAGTCTTCCAAACCAGCTGGCTCCAGTTCTGGAGGAAACGGCTCACCCGCCCATCTCATCACAGCCGAAGTGTCACAAAAGGCACCACGCGCACAGGGGACAGAGATAAAACAATAGGAATAATAATACGAAATAGAACAGGCTCTCTGCTTAATGTTGGGAGATGTTCTCTAGACATCCACTCTGCCATTTTACAAAATGTGTGTGAGCATGTTTATACGTAGCAGATAATGTATGTACAGACCTTCAAATACATAGACCCTGGAATGTGTTTTAGCAGGCCAACCTCTCAGGAATCACCCACAGGCCAAGAGTCGAAGAGTTTCCGCAGCCCTTTGCACACTTGACAGGGTCCAATATGGCACACCTGGAAATGCGGCTCAATGCCCACTCTCCTGTTTCAAGTTGGAAAAGGAGTAGGGAAAAGTACATCGAACAGATTCTCTTTCCAAGATCAGCCTGTGATATAGCAAATGAAAGGCTTTGAAAGGCAGGATTGCTGAAAAGGAAGCTTGTGTGGTTTCAAATTAGAAGTCATATTGTTGCACTCACAGTTGATCAAATAAATATTAATCACCAAATGTATTTATGTCACTTCTCACGCAATTGCAATATATTTCAAATGTGTTTTTAAATGGTGGATAAAACACACTGGGAGGGAAAAAAAAATCTCCTTTTACAGAACCTCAGATACTAGGCAGCTAGAGGCATATGTAGTAATTTTCCAGAACAAAGGAATATGTTTGAATTCGTTTCTGTGTGTTTTCTGCTATTTATTCAAATCTAGAATAATCCAAATAATTTGATAGTCTTCAGAATCTAAGTAGAATGATGCCATGTTAAAAGTAAACTTTAATCTGACATGTTACAATGAATTAGTGCATTCACGTAATTTTTTCTAGTCTTAAGTCTGTAGAAATTATAAAACTGTAGAAAAATTAATTGTAATGAAAATTCTCATAATTTTTGACAAGGATTATCCTAAATGATTACAAATGCAGTTACATGCAACCAAATGATGCAAAACAAAGTATAGAAAAGCTGTGGCTTTCGATATCCCTTGGTTACTTGAAGTAACATCCTCAGTTCTTAATTTCCATATCTGTATGTTTAAGGACTCCTCCCTTTCTTCATAAAGGGAATTGGTGAAAAGAATGATTAGACTAAAAATGCAAGCATGTTGCAACCTAATCTTGCCTATGCTATGTAGTAGCCTGTGTATTGATCCACCGTTTAAAATCTGCGTCAGCTGTCATGGTTTCATCTGGAATGTTGCATAATGACCATAATGCCTAGAGCCTCCTTCTAAACTGAGCTTGAAGATTTTTTGAGGTACTTCTCACGTGATTAGAGTAATTTCTCATGAATGAGCACCTTGTCTTCTTTTTAGAGTAAGAAAAGTTGGTAGTTTTCCAGGAGCCAAACAAGGGGGCCCCTTGACAAATTCAACATGAAAACAGGAACCAAGACAGTGGCTAGTTTATGCTTTTAGAAAATGCATACTGACAGATTGAGGGTGTTTCACCAATGTAGAACATACAGTGAAACATCTGCCTTTTGGTTCAATAGTATTTTCCTCAATAGCCCACCAATTTTCTTAATTTAGCAGCTGTGGCCTTGTGATTGAGGCGACCTTATTATATAGAAATGTTGAGAAGCAAGCTGTTCCTTGGGTCTGTAAAGTAGCAAACTCAAGGGATTACATATTTTTAAAATGTCAGTGAGCATGTGAATGTGTGTGTGTGTGTGTGTGTGTGTGTGTGTTTCCCCAAAGAGGGTCTCACTGAGTCAGACAACAGTGACACCAAAAGTTAATGGAGAAAATATTTTTTAATATATTTATCTTGTTATGTAGCCATGTTACTTAATTCAGCCTTGTACAAAACAAACCAACGATGAATAATATCTTGCTATATAATAACTAGTTTTTCCTCTCCTTGCAATAAAGTAAAGCATTTAAGAAAAAAAAAAAAAAAAAAAACCACAGGCATCTCAAATAGCCTCTGCTTTGCTGCAAAAAATAGACTGTGATGAGAGTAACTCTTCCAATCAATTATGCAGCATGGTTTTAAGTGAGGAAAAATTTCAACATACGTATCACTTCAAAATATATACAGCATGTATCTATATGTACAAACTGCGTAAATTTTGAAGGGCTACGAAGCATATATTTTGCTACACCAAAGCTCTGACTGTTAAATTGATTGCAAGAAAACTATAATTTCTTTTGCTGAAAAACTTGAGCAATATGAATCTTACTGGGATTATTTAAACTCAGTGGTGTGTGTATACATCTATATGTGTGTGGGTATAAACAACAGGATTTCTACAAATTCTCTTCAGTAGGCTCAGAAGCAACTCCTCTAACTAAAATATTGCTCTGAAATTGTCTCCTTTCAAAATGACGCTAGTAAATGAACATACTTCGAATTCTACAGTCGATACAGATGGACTCTGAACCTGAGCCCCATAGGGGAGTCACTTAATGTCATTCACTCCCTTTATATACATGCAGGGTTCATAAATGGTGTCCCTTTAAGAGCACCCTCTAAAAGAATGATCTGCCACATTAGCCAGAGCAATGTGACTTTTTATTTATATATATATATATATATATATATATATATACACACACACACACACATATATATATATTTATTATTATTTTTTTTTAATTTTGGCTGAATTCAAGAATGAGTCTGTAGGCTAAAAGAATTGATCTGTCACAAAGCAACAGATTGCAGTTAGAGACTGCCAACAAATCATAAGCAACAGTAGGTAATGACTAATTGTAACAGGAATGAGGGAACAGAGGGTGAGGATTGTTTCAGAAAAGGTAACGGAAAAAAATGATCTTTCCCAAAAGAAATCAAACATTTTTGTTTTGATATTTGTTGTTAAATCAAAGAACAAGCCCAGTCCTCTGGTCTTCTCAATAGTTCTTAGTGATGCTGATCAATTTGACAATTTCTAAGAGATTTGTGATTTTCCATCACAGGTTGTTTTTTCTGTTCTCTTATTCCTGTTAATACTATTCTAAGATGCACTTTTGAGGTTTCTCAATGAATTGCTATTTTAACACACTCTTTGGAGCTACACAGTCTAAGACTTACAGAAAACCTTAACCATGACTTTCACTTTGTGGTAATGAATATACAACATGATCTTAAAAAAAAGGAGGGGGGAGAGGAAAGGGATTTATGAAGATTTACAAGGTCCAAGAAATAGAATGGCAAGAACAATCATATCCATCTTTTTTATTGATTAGAATGTTGCAATTTTTAATTATCTATTCAATCTTACTTCCTCAGACTTTCACAAAATACTTCTTTCTAATTATCAACATACATAAACATAAATTTGTTTACAGCAGAAACTTAACCTTTTAAAGCTTTAATTTATGAAATTACTTGGAGCTTGAGGTGCTTAAAGAAATTAAACTTTGCACTAAGTTCAAATGCTTTGGGGACATTCTGTAACAACAACTGACAAGATTTTTTGTATAGTTGAAACAAGAATTTTGTGGCTGTCTGTGACTGCAGAAATTACAAAACATATTAGGTCAAGTATAATATATTTTTAAATGTTATCTATTTTGTTTAACCTTAAGTTTTTATTTTTAACCAACAAAGGGCAACAAGATTGCCCGTATATATATTCCAAATATAAAAATAATAAATTCCTTAATTGATGTTGTAGGCTAGTTACCCCAATCATTAGGTGATATAACCTATTTGTCTCACTGATAGTCTAATTCCTATTTTATCTCACTGATACTGTAATTCCTAAATCCTCTGCTTTCTACAGCGTGTCTAGAATTCATGTCTATTTAATAACTAGATCTGATAGTCTTTGCCTCCTTGTTACTCAAAGAAGAAATAAAGGAAGCTAAGAACTACCCTTCTTGCTTAAGTCAACATTGATAGATGTCCCCAAATTGTTTCTCAACAAACTCAACTCTTCCTTTGCTGGAAAAGAGAAGAACTGTTTCAGAATGTCAAATTCCAAAACAATTAGCCATTAAAGTAGAGACGTAGAAAAGAGAAAGTAATATTTGCAGAAACAAATATCAGAATCAAATTCAATGGGAGGAGGATGAAAAATAATGCACAATGAGCTATAGATCATTGAAGCAGCACATCTGAGGGAAGGGAAGGAGCTAAGGGCACAGGAGATGCCCTAAGGACAGCAGGACCCTTGTGAGAGGGGCCAGAAACAAAAAAATAGTAACAGGAAAAATTTAAAGCTCTGACAAAGAAAAGTAAGCCCCTTATCAGAAACCCATGAAACACTGGTAGAAAATCAAAACTATACTTTGCTAAATTTTACGTATTTCCCTCTATTGTGCCTCTTTCGTGTTCTGATACTTTAATACTGATAAATAGTTCAGTCTAAATCCAAGCTGGGAGGGGTCAATAGGCTTGGAATTTCCCATCTCTACATATAATTGGTATGCACCTAAAACCATTCCTCTGTTTCCAAGTATCAGGATATTTTGGGGGAAAAAAAAAAACATGTATCAGCATATTGATAAATGAAAGTCCCCTAAAGGTATTCATATTTACCATCAAATCTCTCCCAAGGGATAAAGTACAGATGACTTCATGCTCCAGATTTCAACCCATTATCACCTATATTCTTTACATCCAAACACAGAGCAAGGGTGGAGCCGTTCAACAGTGGTAACCCACTCTAGCCGCACTCAGATTTCAGGCGGTGCTTAGGGACTGCTAGCACACAAAGCCAAATGCCAGGATTACAAAGGGCACTCAGTTCACCAGGTACAACAGAAATACCACCAGTAATTTTCAAGGACTGATGAAACAACCCCTGAGGTGGACTCCTTCAATCATTTATTCATTTGTTCAGTAAATGAATCATTTGTTAATTCGTTCGTTCAGTAAATATCTAACAAACACCTATCTACCATGTCCCTGGTACTGTACAATGCTATAGCCTTGTGTCTTAACATTGTAAAAAGTGTACATATATTAGGGAAAATATTACAGTCCACAACAATACCAATCATAAAACTTGAATTACCGCCTCTTCTTCCCACATTCTGAGTATGCCTGGCCTTTCATGTGGGTCATGTTTATAACTCCTTGATACATTTGAGTCATTTCAGGTAGATCTCTACTTACACAGAAATACTTCATTTAATAGTCAAGCTGTAACATAAGCTTACATGAAACATTGTCCTCTTAAAATAAAAATACTCCTGGAAATATTTCACCTTAATATGAGTGAAATCACCTCTCAGCCCCTCCACCAAAGGAAAGAAAGCCGAGCATAAAAACACTGGAATACTGGGTTAGAGTAAGGCACTGAAAAGGGGAGATGGACGTACAGGAAAACAGACATGGCACCCCCATTTCATGATGGTGTCCAGGACTAGATTCACTTCTGCTCCAGGATGTGTAAATCAAAGTAATTCAGAATTGAGTGAGTTGATTATTCATCTTATTTGTCTTGCCCAAGTTACAAAGTGAGATTTCCCATAATTTCAATCTGTAATTCGAAGTCCAACCCTTCCAATTGATGAATTTATAGATTTCAGCCAAAATGAACAATCTCTGCTTTTGTTTTCTGTTTGTGTCACCAAAATGCAGGCTCAGATTAGACACTGCCCTACATATGCCCTTCTTTCCATTTTCTCTAAGTTTGCTATTATTTTTTTGAGGTGTTTTAACCAGAACTGCATATTCTATTACATACAGATTCAAGTTCATAGGTACAATATATATCATATATTTCCAATATATATTAAAATCACCATTCATATATATACCTACAGCAGAATGTTTTCCTCACAAAATTAACTTAGAGTAATCTTAAGAGTTTGGTCAACATCATTATTCCATGTGTTAAATAGGTAACTGATATACTTTCTATCAATAATAACTCAACTACAAGCACAATTTGTGGCAGATTTTGACTAATAAACTCGAAAATTACAAATACTTAGCAGAAACTGGACTATAGTAATTATTTGATGTAAATTAAGAGTTAGCACTTTAGCCATTTTTTTTTCCCTGAAATGAGCTTGTTTGTAAATGTTGGTAGTTGATTTAATAATTGTTTTAAGAAATGACCATTTCTTTGGAAGGCCCATGTGAAAAGAAAGCAAATCTCAGCTTTAATCACTGTAGGCCAAAATTCAAACGTTCCTTTGGGCTGTGTAGACTCAGACAAGATCATGGAGTAATTGAGCATTTACTGGGAAAAATTTTCCAACCAACCCCCAACTGTTCCCTTTTACCATCTCAAAATCAGAGTTGGTGATTTCTAAGGACAGGGAAAAGTGGATGAGGGCCCCCAGGTTGCTATTGAGAGTAATTCTAATAGGATTCTTAGGCGCATCCTCAGTTTTTTCAGAGGAGACCATGGCTCTTATACCAAATTTTGTGTGCCTGTGGTTCCTTCCAGTTTACACCATGGCACATTCGACTTCTCTGTGGAGCTGTCCTTAGCCACGGAGACCTCAGTTCCTGCAGGTGACAGTATGGCTTTCTGCTGATTTATTAAAAATCTCCCGTGTTATGGCTCCCGTGTACTCTCTGGAGTGCGATCATGTGACCAGTATAATCACAATCTGTCTCCCTGCTAACATTTCTCTACTTTGGTTATTTGTTTGATAAAGTGAGGAGCTTCCCTTTTGTTGCCCTTCATCAGAGCTTAATGTCTTTACTTTGGGATCAATATACTTTATGAATAATTTTATTTCCTTCTATTTTTATGGTCTTTTCTCCTCATTATCATACTGAGTTTATTAGCTGGTGCTGTCAGTATCTCTACCCTGTCATATGTTCCTGAGGTACAGTAAATATCACTTGTGTTGTAATTAATATGCACACCCTCTGCAGTAATTAAAGTACAGACCCCTTCAACCAGCTGAGCTTCCTACACTAATTCCACCTTATCTTCATAATGAACTTATTGTAATCTGAAACTACTACTGAATATTGTTCAGTAAGGCTGGAAGAATGAAATCTAACGAGATGCAATAATATTTGTGAACATGTTAATATAAAAAATGAATTTAATTAGTCTAAATCTAATTAAATTTCCCATACAATTAAAAGCCTCCCCTTCCTTCCATTTTTAAAATCTAACAAATGCCACATTACTGCCCTTTCAGTTATTTCTACAGAGTAGAAGACTGGACAAGGGCTTGTTTTGCCCCTAGAAAATACACACACAGGAAAGCTTACAGGAACCAGACATTGGACAGTGACATCGTGGGGAAATAACTGAGTCCCCCTGAGGAATTACTATCTAAAATAGAAGATAAATAAAAAATCTGACCTTTCTTAAAAAACAAAAACAAAAAAACTCAAGCAAAATAGTTTCTCAAACTTATCAAAAAAAATCTGTGAACCAAAAAACAAGTCTTAAAAATGCCTAATGCCACATGCACTAACGCAAGGGGCACTAAGGCACAGTCCCTGTCCCCAAGGAGCTTATATGTTAATGAAAGAAAGACATATTTCAATTCTGTAAATATTTATTGGGCATCTTCTAGAAATAATGGAGACAATAGGTGTCACAGAATGTCTACACAGAATGGAAAAGGAAAAGTCTGGCACTAAACTCACACCTTGAAAGAAAGGGGAGAGAACATTCTGGACAGGACACTAGATACTGCTATACAGATTCAGTTTTGCTGGAGAAAAAAAGTCTGGGTAAGTCAAGAAAAAATAGACACAAAAGACTAAATCAAGATACATAATTGGCACAAAGGAGGAACATGGTGAGGAACTTCATGAACATTTAATAGTACACTTAGGTTGTCAGGAAACATTTCAGCGAGAAAAGTGAGTGCTGGAAGGACAGAGCTGCACTAGGCAGATAGCTGGCAAACAAGCCCTAAAACCAGGTGAAGGGTCAAGTATGACCACAACAGTGTCAACCAGTGGGATTATTTCAAGGGGGAAAGATGTTACCAAGAGGGTAGAGCCCTGCTTCTTTAATTATTCACAGTAATGACTTGGATCTTGGAAGAAAAGAAATCATTCCAAGACTGTAGATGAAACTAAATTAGCAGGCAGCACGGCATTAAGTACCGGTAAAACACACATACATACATACACACACAGAGAGAGAGAGAGAGATAAATGTATCATCTTGAGAATTTAGAAGTGGTTTAGTGGTCAAAACACTTGTCACTGAGGACAATACATTTATTCCCACAGTTGTTTTCTTGTTTTTGTTTTTGTTTTTTTAACTACCCTAGCTGATGAGAGATTTATAAGACATGTTACCTAAAAGATCACTTGGAAGGAAGTTACCAAGTTATGTCATCCTTCCAGAAGTAGAATCTAAACTCTACCATTTCTTGGCACCCGTTCTGGCATGCTCAGGGCAATGATGGATTGGCTCCCCAAGAAAAAGCAACATCTCCCGTTCTACTGGACTTGAAATGAATTCAGTTGAGAAAGAATAAGAAGCATTTAGAGCAGCATCAATACGACATTCTTTGCAAAATTATCAGGGGCTTGCTTTTAGGCATGAAATGTCCCTTGGCCACAGTACCTATCCCTGTGCCTCCACTACCACTGCTAACACCACACAGGATTCTTCCACTGCCCTGCTCCCATTTGGTCTTAAGCGTCTACTTTGAAATGGCCCTTTTTTCCCTTAATGCAGTAAGTACACAGAAGTTTGAAAACCTAGAATCTTCTCTGGCCAACCCCTAATATAATACAATGAAGACAATTTAAATTGTATGTAAATTACAGCAGTCAGAAGGCAAAGAGTTCTGAGTAGAAACAGGATAATCTAGGAAGTTAGCCCAAAAAGCAAACTTCTGAGAACTCTTTGCAACAAAGAGCTTCAGTGATGAAAACAAATAATATGTTGAAATGTATTGCTACAGCTATGCATTGCAAATCAAAGGAACTAAAATAAAGTGAGGCATTCTCTAGAAGAGTGCTCACTATATTTTAAGGAAGATTTAAATGTGCTTCAAAAGGGCAGCATGGAGAAAATGGAATGATACTGATACCAGGAATAAATTACAAAGAAAATCTGGGCTGTTTTGCTGTTAAAAAATAAAACTAAAACATGTTGACATCTACCTGATAGCAAATATGTTCACGCTGAACCTGACTATCAAAGGGAACCTATGTCTATGTAGAAGGAAATCTGATAAGAATGACTAGAGCTCCTAGAAGATATACTTTTAAAATTCCTGACTGAGAAAGTTTTGGTTATGCCCCTGAAAAATCAGTGAATCCAGAATGTGAACCCCTTTTTAGAGAAGTCAAGAGAAGTCAAGAAGTGGGTGTCTGTGTGTCTGTGTCTGTGTATGTATGTGTTTGGATATACGAGAAAGCAAAAACTGGAACTCAGAAAATGAAGTAACATGACATTTTATTCAGTATGCTCTTCCAAACTATTAACTGAAAATCTGATCATTTATCTTAATTTAGGCTTATTCATCTTTAAGCTTTGTGTTCCGTTCATTGTAGGAGCTGAACCTGATGCTGAAGGATGGTCTCAAAGGGCAGGAAAAGTTCTAAAAATTTTAAGCAAGTGTTGCTCATAAGTCTGGATTTCTGAAAATTGTTCATGTGAAGGATGGGCTTGGCTTTGTAGCAAATATTTTGTGACTCATGATTTATTTTGTATACTCAGCATAGCTTGGGAGCAATGCTAATGTTTATGGATTATTGTGCTAACTTGGAAATTATAGTGTAGTATTTGTAATTCAATAGGAGCTTTCTTAGAAAGCAGATGTACTTATATTTGCACATTGGTGAAGTTAGTGACAAAGTCTAGGAACCGAAGTGGTAGACAGATGTCAACTCCATGCAGGATTTTTGCACCTGGGATGTGTGTGTATGTCGGGGTTGGGGTCAATTTCAAACTTCCATTTGGTGATATACTCTTGATTCAGTAACAGCTTGTAGGCATGTTGTGTTCATAAGGGAAATGTCAGTAAGAAAGGTTTCGTCATGAGCCTCCTGGTGTCTTCTCTAGCTCCTCTCATCAGTTTGTTTATGTACTGGACCATCAATCCCTTAACATCACCCAGTTGAAACAAAGAATAAAACATGACAACTTAATGATAAACAAGTGGAAAACAGAACATGCTAGGATGCTTACCTGAAAAACTTCCTTAAAGAAAACCACTGATGATGAAAAGAAAGTTTATGTATTCTTTAATCATTTAATACTACTGACATAGGTATAAAACACAAACAGTAAATTCCTCCCTCCTTTATTTCCACAGCTACTGTAGTGAGTTTGGTAATATACATAAAACCTTTTAATCTACTGAATGTTAGAATTGTCATCATTTTCTTCTGTAGTTATCACTTCCCTTTGGTCCTAAAAGCCCTAATTGTATTATAAGGTGTCAAAGCAAAACCCAAAACTCCAATTTTCCTTCCTTTCTTTCTAGGCTTAACTGAATGGAATCCTAAAATTAAATTTCCCTGGTTTGCAAAACTCTCCTCTCAAATTAACACAGAAGTGATTAAAGGCATTTTTAGGTATAGGCATACCTATTTTTAGGTATAGGTATACCTCAACTACTGTTTTAATATGAAAATGACTTAGAAATTGGTAGATATAACAACTATTGTTGGTATGAACTAGGCCAGGTTTCATAGTATGGGTAGCTCAGGTAGAATCCATCTTGAATACTCTTGATTCTTCCAACTCTCTTTGTATCTAGCTTCTGTGTCAAATAAAGACTTAGGCCCAAATGCTCACTGGATGCCCAGCATGTTTTTTTGTGGCAGCTAAATAACCTATGGAGAAATGGTATAGTTAAAATATAGAGGGGCGCCTGGGTGGTTCAGTGGGTTAAAGCCTCTGCCTTTGGCTCAGGTCATGATCCTAGGGTGCTGGGATCGAGCCCTGCATCGGGCTCTCTGCTCAGCAGGGAGCCTGCTTCCTCCTCTCTCTCTGCCTGCCTCTCTGCCTACTTGTGATCTCTGTCTGTCATATAATAAATAAAATCTTAAAAGTAAAAAATTAAAATATAGAAAAATTATTCTTCTGTATGTATCCAGCATTAAGACAGAGATACCCATTGGCTTACCTGCTTGGTCCCTTTCCACCAATGTCCCCGCCAAGCCGTGGGCCCATGTTGTAAGCTCTGGCGAGTTGCAGCGCCCCCAGCCAGCCTCCAGCACCTTGAGCTGGTCTGTCACCAGGGGCCAGAACTTGGTCTAGGAGCCATGGTGATGAGGTCTGCTGCTGACCCGCAGTGAGGACCATACAGTACAGTTCTAGGACATCTCCAGCCATGGCACTGTGGCCACACTAGAGGCTTAGCATAGATATCCTCTTCCAGGCGAACTGCAAGCATTTCCATAGCCTGGCCAGTCACAGGTAGGAGATGACTGGTCACCCTTCTCCAGTTTGCGCCCAGAGTCTGTGGCACAGCCCAGATGGTGGTGATAGGCGCTGCAGGCTACGTGTTGATGCTGGAGCTAAGCAACCACTAGAGCAGGTGGTCAGCACGGCTAGTATGGTCCTCCTCTGGGACTGCAAGGGCTTCACATATTAGGGCCACCAGTGGCTGAGCTCTCATCCTCTGGTTTCCAGCCCTTTGTGCTGGTTCAGTGTCTGCTGCCAGCTGCTGTCATATCCGTCATGCTCCATTTCAAATGACGCCTCGGGAGCCTTGTAGCCTTTTGCACCAGTCATGGCTATGGCCTCTTTAACTACCAGTGCCAAGAGCCCTTTGCTGGCTAAGTGCATCCTTCAGCCGCAACAACCCCTTGGCCACCGAGGGGCTATGCTCCTGAGCGAAGGTGCTCAAGAGGTCACTGTGCCAGTCTTTCCTGTGCAACCATTCACCAGGAAAAGCTGCGTCTGTCTCTGGCAGGAAGCGGCAGCTAATGCTCACCTCAAGTGGAAGGAGGACCACGGGTGGAGCAGGCCCGCCCCGAGGGCGAGATGGTGATGCTCATGCAGCCCCGCAATGAGCCCTGCTGGCTGAACACTCCCTCTCCGGCCCTATGCGCTGCCTCTTCTTCCTGACACGTTCTTTGGATATGCAGCCCACTCTGTGTGGCGCGCACTCTGGCTACACGTTTGCCTACGCGATGGCGGTGCAAACGGCGGGAACAAGGCGGGCACGGTGGGAGGAGCCAGCAAGGAGGTGTAATCTACGCACTGCGCATCTGCGGTGCAGGATGTGCATGACATCATGCTGCCGGCCTTCTGGGTGGCGTCACCGGACCTGGTGCAGGGCCCTAACGTACAGGGCGACCATGCCTTGCACACTGCCTCTGGGGAGCAGTTTAAGGTGTTCACAATGCCCAAGGTGAGCGCCGAGTTCAAGGTCAAGACCCACCACAAGGACTGTTGCCTGCGCAAAATGGCACTGGCTGCTTTTGCCACTGTGGCCTATAAGGCCTATACGAAGACCTACCAGGCCTGCCTCACCAACCTGAATGCCATCCATGTCTTCTCTGTACCTAGCCTGTGCTCGCAGAACGACTATTCTCGCATCTGGAAGGAGAACATCAGCGTCATTTCCTTTTGCGTCTTCACATGCCAGAGTCCAGTCTTTTACCCGATTTTCCCAGTCGGAATCTGAACACTTCTCCTTAAGTGCCCAGAATATCACAGAGCTGCTCACCTATCTGGACATTAGCAGGCTGCATGATCCCGCCCATGCCAGCTACAGGTTCCCAGAGTCACCCAAGCTGAGCCAGGCCAAAGGGACCCCGGGAATCATGCTGGCCCCATGAAGCTGCCATGGGAGCCCTGGTCCTGTCCATAGCAAGGCAGCAGACAGCCCTAGAGCCACCAGAGGCCATCCTGTTGCACATGGCCACCAGTGCCTGCACCACACCTGGACACAACAGGAGATGGTAGGATGAAGGACATGAAAGATTTCCTGGGCTTCTCTGAGGATTCTGAGAAGAATCTGGGGAACCTAATGTAAGAAGAGGCTCAAGCCTGCACCATCTCGGTCAAATGAGGAACGCCAGAGCTACCAGCCACCTGCCCCACTGGGAGCTGGGATCCAGCATCCCTGGCTCTTGCGTGGTCCTTCCCTTGAACAAATACCTGCTAATCTGTGGGCTCCAGTCAGATCTGCCCACCCCAGCCTCAGGATGTGGGCTCAGTACTCAGTCCGGAGCCTCTGGGGCAGATTCAGACTAGCCCCTTCAGACTGGCTACCCTGGGGGCCCAGCGCCACAAGGAGAAAAGAGCTGAGGCTAGCAAGTATGCCATCTCCTATTCTACACACCATTCTTCCCACCTTTCTTTGCAAAGAGTATTTTTCTAATGCCTGTGCTGGGCTGGACAGTCATTTCTAAAACTATTTTGATACTTGCTCTTGAGCCAGCTGCCTCCCACATCCAGCCTGTCCATGAGGGCCCCCAGTATGTACATATCCATATATGTGACGGGGAGCACTTCAGGGCACACAGGTCTAGGACCTGTTCTGGCGAGGGGCTGGAGGGCAGGATAGGTTTTCCTTAGATGGTACCTTGGGGCCCCCCCTTTTTTGTTAAAATCTGAGTTTTAATGTCAAAAATACTGATTTTTTTAATATCGAAAGTGAAAGTATATAATGACTCTAAAGGGGGGGGAAATGAGAGTACCAATAGAATGAGCCAGAACAAATATTTTAGTTATGATTTTTACATTCCATGATTCTCTATACCCAGCATTGCTACCCAGAAGGTTGTTGAAGCCATGGGAAAGGAATCAGATACTTATTTTTAGCTAAAACATTATGGAGTTTAGGCCTGAATTTCTTAAGTGATAAGGTTACCCATGTGCCTTTGAGAAAATGCTGAGAAACTTTTCTGGGTCTCAGACAGAAAATATAAGTTGTGAACTTCTTTAATGGCTGTGCCTTCCAAAGTAGAACAAAGGGAAAGAGTTATTGAGGTAACTAAAACAAAGCAAGAAATACTGCAGAAAAAGAGAAAAATATTTTTCCCCAGGTCTGAATCTAGCAGCTCAGAACACATGAAGGAGATGAATGAACTGAAAAGGTATTTGCAGCTGAAGAGATAGATGCTGAGCTATTATTTCTTGTTGATGCTATGAGATATTTATAACAACCAAAAAACCTCTTGAAAATAAAATCAGCACCCAGTTTCTCAGCAACAAACAACCTTCAGATTCCAGTAGCAATATTATACCTTAAACAGTAGTTCATGTTTAAATATTTTAATAATGACTTACATAAAAATTTGTTTTCTATATCAGCTGTGTCTATATTCAGATGCCATTTTCAAAATATTTCCTTTAATAAGCTTCTTTTCCCATACCTATAATAATAAACTTAGAGCAAAATAGTTTTTCAGACTGCTTCCCTGTCCTAAAACCCTAATCAAATCATATTTAAAAACCTTTAAATTTTACATGTGCTACTTAATTTTTTAAAGGAAAATGTTGAAAGTATGTTTTTTAGAAGTCAAAATTTTCATAATCCCAAAAGCATTTTGGAGTCCACTTTGAAAACATGTTCTGCTACCTTTCCAGTTTAAAAACCAATAATACACATACAGTGGTTGACATCTCCCTTTGTGAGGTAGAAGTTCCAGAAATCAGACAACATTACTGAAACATCTGTTATTTCACATTTTCCACTAAATGGCATTTGTGGTCACATGATCGCAAGAAATTACCACCATGCTTCTAGTCATTAGAGGTATTGTAATTTATACGACTGGCTTTCATTGCTCCTATAGTTCGTATAGGTACATACGAAGTAGACGAGGGGAAGGATGCTGTTCAGGGGCATCAGGTGATATCCTACTGGCCTGAAATATACCATGTGTCTCCCAAAGCTTTTGGACTCGAGACATTCTTTACGTGTGAGCTAAAACAAAACCCATTTAGTTGTAACCCTCATGCAACACTTTGCTAAAATCAAATCTGAGATGTATTCTTTTTCAAATAAGACTTTGTCTTCTATGCCATATCAAAGCAACTTGTTGACAAGTGAAAAGTAAATTATACATGTGGTAAGTTTTATCTTGGTTTGCTTCTGGGGATTGCTTTTGTGTGTGTGTATTTGTTTTTCTTTGTTTCAGTTTGTTTGTTTTGTTGTTGTTGTTATATGATGCCAGACAGTTGATATCATAGATTAATTTTTTGTTGTGGTAGTGACTTAATTAAACAGGTTCTTTAATTTGCTGATGCTTAGCATACAGTCTTATAGACACAACTTAAATGAAGGCTTTACGTATTAAAGAATATGCATTTAGGAGAAACTGAGTAGAAATTGAGAGTTTCAAAAGTAATGTATACTGACTTCTGATTCCAAATCCACTTCTAAGGTTTTTTTTTTGTATTTCATGACATCTTCCTTAAAACAACAAAAAAAGGCAAAAAAGAATGTTCTATAAGACCACTACTACAAAGCTTAGAAACTAATACTGAATGCACTGCTGTGATTTTTATTTTTCATAAGTAGCCACAACACCTCCCTCCTGCTTGCTCGTTTAGATGTAACTTGGACACTACTTCCAACAAGAGATGAGGTCTGTGTGCCCTCTTAAAAATTGACTGGCTTTGTGACTGTTTCGACTAACAGAGTGTGGCCAAGTTGCTCAAGACCATGAAGCTTCTGCTTTATTAATGAAAATACTTCTTCTTAAAAGCTTGTACAAAGCCCAGTTGCACAGAGGCCACTCTGCTGTGAAGGAGACTAAACTAGCACCCAAAAGAAAAAACCGGGTAGAGTTTGTGAGATGACAGGGAGAAAGGGATGTCTAGGACCCCTCAGCTGCTGGGGCCTCTCACTTCTCTAGCTCTGGTCACTATGTGTCTGTACCCCCAACAGAGACCCTGAGTCACAACTATCCAGCAGAGTCCCTTCTAAACTCCCAGCCACAGAACCCATGAAAAATAAAACAATGGTTGTTTTAAACCACGAAGGTTAGAGAAAGTAATATATTTAGAGATCATGTATTAAGCAAATGTTTATTGAATGTCTACTCTGTGCCAGGCAATATCCTGAGTACTGAATCCTGCAAAGATTTTTGTGCCCCCAAAAGTTTAATTAATCCCTTCATCCTCTGCATTTCCATGGCTCTTTAGATAAATAAACTAGCCCTTATTTCTTTTGTGCATATTGTCTCAGTTGTATACATGTTTGATTATAAACCTCTCAATTCAGGATCTGGGTCTTAGTAGACTTTGTTTCCCTCTGTAGAGCACACAAATGTTCAGTCATTGATACACAACACCTATCTGGATAAGAAAATTCAATGACATCATTATCACCCATGGTACAAGTGAAAAGCTAATAAAGGTTTTAATGCATGACTTCTTTAAAATAGCTGAAGTTTTCAACTGGAGGCAAAAGAAGTACTTTTTAACACATTTGAGTATGTGATCTTTATGATTTATGTTATTAAAATAACTAGCCCTTAAACTAGTTTTGGTTTGTTAATTGGTCTGTTTCCACAGCTCTAGATTATTTTGTTCTAATTGTAGTTTAAAAACGGGCCTTAGGTATGATGAAAAAGTACATGGTGTCCCAGACCTCCAAGTTACGATCTTCCTTCCTGCCACTAGTCTATGCTGTTGCTCTAAGTACAGAATGTTCATTCAGTGTCTGTGGCATGTTGAAAGGATCACTTTTGTCTAAGATTTTTAGCTCAAATGGAAAAAAGTCAAATGCCTGATTGTTTCCTCAAATTAGAAGCAAATAACTTAAAAACAGTTCTGTTCACAAAAATAATTTTTTAATTCATAAATTTAAGTATTTAAAACTTTGTCAATTCACAGAAGAAAATTTTAGGGAAAAAAAATCTCTTTTGGGGGGAGGGGGACCTCCCTTTCTAATTTTTAATAGAGAAGCAATCCAATCCTCATAGCTATACATTCCCAAAACTTTTAGTTTTTGCTACTTTCTCCTGGTCCTCTATCCCAGTTTGATCTACATTTAATGATCAAATGAGTTTCCAAATCCCATGAATTCTACCTCAGCACTGCTTTCCCTACCTAACCCATTTTTCTCCCCTTTCTGTTGAAAAAAAAAAGTTCAGAACCTTAATGTCTAGAAATCGAATAATAGTGCATGCAAACATTTGTTTATTAATTTTTTACTTTTTTGTGTTTTTTTGGTTATTTTTTGTGGTTTCTTGTTTTTGTTTTTGTTTTAGATTTTATTTATTTATTTGACAGAGAGAGAGACAGCAAGAGAGGGAATATAAGCAGGGAGAGTGGGAGAGGGAGAAGATTTCCCGCTGATCAGGGAGCCTAATGTGGGACTTGATTCCAGGCAGACACTTAACAACTGAGCCACCCAGGTGCCCCACCAGGCAAACATTTATTAAGGACTTTATTGTTTTTAGCCCTGTGCTAATGGCTTCATAGATGCCACCCTGTTTAAATCTCACATTAATGTGATGAAATGGATTCTAAAATTACTTCTGTTTTACCCATGAGTAAACCATGGAGAACTTGAGAACTGAGTAATTCGTCCAAGGTCATAGTCAGTAGTGGTGGAACCAACACGCATGTTAGAGAGTGGGACCCGAAGCCCAGAGTACTAATCTACTTCTCTAACTTTTGGCTAGAAGGGACTTTAAAATCTAGTCTACTCACTGTTTTATGCTTCATTTTCCTTTGACATTCCTGCAAAGTTTTCAGCAGCCTATGCTGGAACGTTGCCAGTAACTGTCATAATAGTCCCTTCTCTTTCAATCCCAATGCCATCTCTGCTCTGTACCATATTAATTGTTATCAAAAGGGTTTTTGTCATAATCTCCCCTGTGTTCCGATAAACATCTCACATTCTAAACAAGGCCACTACGATCACGTCAAATATCCTAAACCCTCTCTATAACTATTGATACTCTTCAATTCACAACTTGTGTCCAGAATCCTACCTACTTCTATTGTTGTCCTCCTAGAGATAATACGCAATTTCCTCCATTCTAGAATATGGTCCTCAACATACCCATATTCTTCTTATCTTTCAAGAGTCTCTTAAAATGACACAACTTGTGCCACACGTTGTTTTCTATGGTCTATTATAGCCCCATGTCTGACAAAATTCAGAAATCAGCAGCTCCGACTTCGCTTGTCTTCCTGACCGATCCATCAGCTATTTTGAAAATAGTCAGAATTTTGTCTTAATGTCCCTCTGAGACATCTGCAGTATTTTATTATAAGATATCAAGAAATACTCGATGGACACATATATAATGGATAGATGGATTAAAGCAATAAAAAAAAAACAAGTTCCATTGTTTCTGCATGTATAAAGTAATACTTCAAAATGTTTGAGTTCAAATGACTGGCTCTTAATAACCCCCCTAGAAGCCCTCATACTACCATGTTGTTACTAATTGAACCAAATGTTGTCACTGCACTTAACAGGTCTTTAATAAGTTGAACCAAAGATTTTACCTGATTTAAAGGCTGGTTCTTTAAAGTAGTTTGTGACAAAGCCATACTTGATTAAGTTTATTGGTCAAATTCATTTGAATTGGTATAAAGCACATCTTATAAACTTTAACACTGTCATCTGTTCAACATTTTATTATTTACACATATAGACTACACACCTACTGTTATAAACTGAAATACCAAGGGTAAATTGAAGGTTATCAGGGGTTATACACAGTGACCAAGAGGAAGAAAAGTGAGCATTACTCTTTTACTATAATTTGTGGTGATTTGCATTTGTAAAGATAATAGTCAATAGAAATGGTCAATAAGTGTATATGTGTGTCTTTCTTTACGAAAGAAAGACACACATGACCCAAGTATTGGATTAAAAAAAAAAAAAGGGACTACTATTTAATTCATGGGGAAAAAAAGATTAAGATTTCAAACTGAAATATTTGAGAAATAATTAGCCTTTGGTAAAATTCATCGTCAAGTGGAAATTCATTTTTAATCATGAAATATATTTTTCCTGTGCTATTTTAGCTTTGTTTTAATTTGCTATTTAGCAGAACCCTGAAATATTAATAATTTGTTTAATAAATTCCTTCTAACTCTTAATAGATTTTTAATGAAGAAATTTATCTTAGAGATCTGTGTGAGAATTGATATTACATACTTTCTGAAAGTGTTAAATTATTGACCTCCTGAATAGTTTCATTTGAACTCTATCTTTTGCTCACCATCATCTATGTTCAGATCTTAGAAGCTTTGTGAAATGTAAAAAAAAAATGAAAAATCATCGATCCTATAAGCCATAAAAGCAGATATTCTAGAAATCAGAAGAAGAATGTTTTATCCACAGAGTCCACCCTTAAAAAAAATAAAAAAAATTTTCCAGATTATAGTGTCAAATCACTTATAATTAGCCTGATGAGTAAAATAAGCCCATAGTACTTAAAACCTTGGATTGGTGTAGAAGGAAACAGTCCTATGGGGATTCCATCATTGGTTTATTTCCTACAAAATACATACCTAGCAGCAACTCCTACAGGGTTGCCTAAATGCCAGGGCTGTAACAGCTCCAAATAAATCCCTTTCTCCATGCTGATCTTCAGCACACAGAAAGGTCAGATCTGGAGTTTGGCAGAGTCAAGGTGCATTCTATCAGAATTGCCGGGATGCTGACTCCCCTGTTTTCTTCTCTCCCAGATTATGACAATAAAACACAATGCTCAGCTTTGAAATAGGTAAATTTGTAGAGAAAGAAAATTTATGGCACTTTCATGCCCCAAGCCATTCATGCCCCAGGGAGAAATTTATACAGGGATTATCTGTGTAGATTTTGGAGACAAAATGGTTAGTGAAAAGCTTGTGGGATTTGCAGTCAATCAGATCTGGATTTGATCTCTGGCTCCTCTGTTTACTAATTATTTAACTTTTTGTTATTGGTTTAATTTCTGTGAATCTGTTTCTTTATAATCTTACCAACTTTATAGGATTGAGAGGAAAAATTAAATGTGATAAAGCATTTATAATTATAAATTTTTTTAAAGATTTTATTTATTTATTTGACAGAGAGAGAGATACAGCGAGACAGGGGATGCAAGCAGGGGGAGTGGGAGAGGGAGAAGCAGGCTTCCCGCTGAGCAAGGGAGCCTGATGCAGGGCTTGATTCCAGGACCCTG
Organism: Lontra canadensis; assembly: GCF_010015895.1. Lineage (NCBI taxonomy): Eukaryota > Metazoa > Chordata > Mammalia > Carnivora > Mustelidae > Lontra > Lontra canadensis. Next base: position 13,620,006 of record NW_022631044.1, on the reverse strand, counting down.
GGATCATGACCTGAGCCAAAGGCAGACACTTAACAACTGAGCCACCCAGGCGCCCCTATAAATGTTTGTTTTCAAACCCCACACATAATAAATACCAGTGGCTTTGGTGGAGGTGGTGGTAGCAGTGGTGGTTAAACCTGCTGTCGCTTCCAAAGCCAATCCTCCCAGCTGGGCAAGAAAGGAGGCTGTGAATTAAACTCTTGGGAAAGTTCTTTAGTTGATGTCATTCTGTGACACCTCAAGGGCTAATTCCGCACTGACATTAAAACTCGGATTTGGTTGTACATCTGCTATGGCCTGTGAGCAGGAGGAGTGTAGACTAACAGTATTTCACTATCCTGAATGCCCAGGGAGAGCCAGTGACAATTGCACAGTATAGGGGAATGGCTGTCAGATTCGGTCAGACAGATCTAGGTTCTTCTTGTTTGTTTTGTAACATTTGTTTTGTTTTGTAACAAAGAAACAGAGAAACCATGGGAAATCTAATTGTATTGTCTACATCTCAGTTTCCTCATCAGTGAAATATGAAAATACAGACATATCCTTAATTCACAATAATTACTTCATGCTACATATTATGCCATGTAATATTAGCAACATAGCTTGGATTCAGATTCTCAGAGAACCTCTTGATACATGGTATGCATTTTGTGGCCCTTGTTTCAGAGTCCTCAAGCAGAGTTTCCAAGTTTCTTTGAACACTTGTTCTTAGAGATGCTCTGAGAAAAAGAATAATAAAGAGTTCCACAGTCAAAATACATTTGGGTAACACTAAACCTTATACCCCTTTCTTGGAGAGTCACAGTTAATACTGGCATGTTAAAAGCCTTAAGAAATTATTCAGCAAAGAAACCTAGACAGCTCACATGTCCCCTCTGGGTGTTTTCCAAAATATTAAATATACAATAAAAATTATTAAGTCTATAACCTCCTCCCTTTTCTTTTTCATAATACCTTTTGGGGTGGGTGTTTAGCAGAACACACACTGGGAAACATCAGTTGCCCTGTTCTCCTCAGATTAGCTACAGTTTTGTACTAGGAGCAAAGGATGTGAATTACCAGATGATACCGACATCACAGATGGAGGGAGCTGATACTTTCTGATGGCTGCAGAAACCAGCTCTGTCCAACCCATGTCCAATGTCAGGGGTCTCTTCGCGCCACAAAGTGAATTCACTCTGTAACTAGTAAGTGGACTTGCACTTTTGTTCTCATCTTTTAAAGCTGCCCTGTCACATTGAAAGAGGTAAATCCTGGGAAGAGGGAAAGTGACACATGCAAGACCCAGAGAACTTGATGGAGGCATTAGCATAACTAATATGCATCACTGAGCACGGGATATCTTGCACTGATAATCACATACACTTATGGATATGATTCGGGACTCTATGAACATTTAATTACAGGCAAACTAGACCAAAATCTGAAAAACAAATCAGATCAAAATCTGATTACTGCAGGGAGGGTCAGAGGATGTTACTGTTAAATTTCTTAGCACCTAGCCAAGCAGCAAACCTTGTCAACTGACCTATTACATATAAGATACAGTATTACTCACTGGGTATACTGTGATTCATAAGACACATACATGCTCTCCTAGAAGAGTGTCTGGCACATAATAGGTCCTTGCTAAGTAATTATTGAATGTATGAACAAACTAATACAGGGAGCTTCACTAAGTCCTATAAAAAGGCATCGATTTATATTACAAAATGAAGATAAGACTATACTGGTATTATTTATGAATGCCTGGTATTAATTGACTTAAGTTCATATCAGTCAGATTCTAAATTGCTAGTTGTATAAAGAATTAAGGATGAGGCTAGCAAAAGAGCTAGTTGAAGTTTTGCATGGGGAAAATACTGAAATTTGGTGTAGGTCTTCAAGGGAAGCAAGCATGTAACTTACCTAAAGAAGTCAGATATCTGGGGCCATACTTTGAGTGAAAGGACATGGTCAACAGGGAACCTGAAATGTCTCAGGGAAATAAATCTGTGAAAGAAGTCTCGGTAAATGCCTGGAGTTTGGGTTAGAATTCATCAGAGGGATAGCATGGACAGTCTCCACAAGGAAGAATTTTTTCAATGAAAAGGCTACAGTTTGAGGAGACAGTGAAGTAATGAATCTGATTGGGAAGGGCATATGGATGCAAGACAGAAGAGCATCCCTTAAGTTAGGGACAAAGCTCCTTCCAGAACCACTTCTTCAGCGAAGAAGTGAGAAGTCTGCCTTTGATGCACACCAAGTAATTTTGTATAAAGAGTTCCTTATAGTTCAGGTGGACATGAGTCATTTGACTAAAGAGCAGTGGCTTTTGTTACCACAATATTTTATGGCAGCCAACTAGCTTCTGACATACTGAAAAATCCATGGCAAGTAATTCAGGCACACAAATTGCTTTGAATGAGGAGAATGATGAAGGAAATGCATTTACTCATGGAACATTTTAAGATCATCACAAAATGGGCCAAAACACACAGGATTTGGGTAGAGAGACCTGGAACTCAGTCTCGACCCTACCATTTATTTCTATTTATATGACCATAAGTAAGTCATTGAGCCTAATGAGTTTTAAAAACTCAGCTGGTTGAAAACAGACATTTTGAGGGGAAAAAAAAAAGAAAGAAAAAAAGAAAGTAGACATTTTATAGGTTTGTGTGAAGAGTAAATGTTTTGTCTATAAAAGTGCTTAGCTCATTGTTTCCCATGTGCTGCATTGTCCAAAGCCTATCAGCAAATTATCGTATTTGATAGAACTAAGCCAACATATGTATATCTTTGTTTTCCATTTTCAGTGAAAATTTATCCCACTAGATTACAAAGAAAATAAAGTCAAACAAGGAGAGCAGTTTGGTGCATTAGCTAGGTATCTCCCTGACTTTAAAATTTTTGTCTCCTTTGATCATATTACATTGCACCCAAATATTTCTAAAAGTTGAGATGTACTCTAACTTTACTGCACCATCCAGCATTTTTTATATTCCATATATGTTTATACTGATGTGAGAAAATTAAGATAAGGTGTTTTCACTAGTTGTGCTTACTTTTTAAATTTTGTGATACTTCAGGGAGACATACAGAATGTTAACACCAAACTGATTTTTTTTCATGCAAAACTATTAAAGTATAAAGAACATTTTTATATGATCTTGCCATTAATAAGACTGAGGAATGCAAATCTTTGTTTTCTCTCCTTACACATATTTCTTAAAATACTGTTTCTACATCATATTTTAGTTTAAAGATGAAAGCACTTTTTAACGGTGCCCAATAATATTTATATGTGAGTATGTACTAAAGCATTAGTTGAATGAGTCATGTTAAAATAAAACCATAAAAACAGTTATTAGCTTTCCTATATAAATGCCAACAAAAGGAGTTAATGTCCATTTACTTTCTCTTTCTGAAGTCAGACATGAAATTCCTTAGTTAAATATTTAGGTCAATTTAATACATTAGGAGAAAAAATTCCAACTTTTGCAAATTAAAAAATCCATTTCATTGACTATTAGCATTTTAAAAGTTCAAGAATGCTTCAGAAAATGAATATCCCCTGTCCATTAATTGCATTAAATAAAGATGTACAATTAAATACATGTGTACTAGTTAAATACATATGTACTAAACATGAACCTCTAAAGTCAGATAGCCCAGATCCCAACATTTACTATTTGGGGCAATAACCTCTATTTGGCTTAGAGTCCTCATCTGAAAAGAATGAAATAATCTTAATAAATTATATAAAGTGCTTTAGCCCAGGACATTGTGCATAGCAAGACTTTGGGTAATGTCAGTTTTATGTTTAGTGGTAATAATAATGGGACTCTATCCTGGTTCTTTTTCCTAACCTACATGATTCAAAAATAATTTAAACAACATCAGGACATAGACCTGGACTAAAATATTTTATATCTAATTATCAGTCACCTCTGCTTTGAGTTTTTTATAAATGTATTGCTCACACTTGGTTTCAGGTCTCATGTATACCTTCATTCACATATCTGAAGAGATGCTAAATGACTCAGCTAAAACTTCTCCTTTAAGGTCACTTTAATTACAGCAGCAACAACAGATGCATAGATGTTCATTAATAAAACTGTAATTTGTAGATGTGTCCCTCTGAAAATTGGGCCAGAAAATTATAGATTATATTGAGACACGAGAAGAAACACTGCTCTCTAAGTCAGATGCTCTATTATTAAAAAATGTCATCCCTTATGAAATTCATAAATAGTAAACCCAGGAACAGAGTAACCATTTTAAAAAGTCTGGAGGGGATTCCATAACAACATTTAAATGCATTACTACTCAAACAATTTGATTGGATTATAAAATATTTAAAACTGCAGCTGTAGTTGTAGTGTTTACTGTTGATTATTTTTATTTCAAGATCTTCACACAGAAAAGGTACAAGTTTACAGAAGTATTTATGTTGCACTGACAAATAACTGTGCTATAAAATGAACTGTACATAATGCATATTTAGATAAAAACGACAAAATTGGAAATAGCAAAATAAAATGGTGGTTCCGTGGAAGTTTTCTGTCTCTGAATAGGAAGTCTGTTAAAAATCAAGAAGAACAAATGTATGTTCCAGGTGACAATGAGATTAAAAACCAAGCAAAATACATTAATGGGAGTTCTGGTGATCATAAAGCTTTATAGTAACTCACTACACATGATTCTACATAAATCTAAGAATACTTTGCAAACATGAACGCATTTATAGCTTAACAACTACAAAGTAATCATTCTATTACTTTGTTTTCAAAGATCAGGCCTGGGATTACCTGAAGAGATTGACTTCACAGTGGCAAGTTTCATCAACATATATTATCATTATATGTTTAAAGAAACCCAGTGAAGGAACTAAAAAAATAAAGAAAAGAGACAAGAAACATATTCATGTATATGTGTGTGTATGTAGCTATACATATGTGTATATATACATTCAGTAGGGTGGTAAAATAATACAGAAACAAGAATGCACCTAAAAAGATTTTCTACTGAGCCAAACTCTACCTCTTCTCCAAGACCGAAATGGTGCAATGAGGGTGACCAAAACTCCTGATGAACAAAAGTGAGTTCCACTTTCTGACTGAAGCTTTACCATGCAGTCATCTCTGATAGGTTTTATTTGTCACAGGAAGTTAAAGCTGCAGAGATGGCTCCTATCACCAACAAGACCTCCCAGTAAGTGGGAAAACACCTCTGCTGCAAAGTCTCCATTGTAATACCACCCCCCAAAGAGCCACAGTCTTGTAAGTGCCTGATTTTAACTCCAGGTTAGTCCTTGATTTTGAATATTTCCTGTATCAATTCACCCTCCTTAACCCAATGCTGATAATAACAGTACTTGATCAAATAAGTACTAATTTGATATCAAATAAGTACTTATCAATTAAGTACAAGTAAGTACTTTGTTTATATGATATTGTTGAATGGTCAAAATTTAAAAAAAAAAAAAACAAACAAAAAACACCTTCTTGTGGTCCCTATTCCTATTTAACAAATAAGGAGGAAATTGATGCACTTGGCCAATTAAATACTCTGCCCAAGGTGGCACAGCTCATTGGGGGTAGAGCAGAGCCATTTGTCAATGTGGGGAGGAACTCTCCGGCTCTGAAATCAAACAGAGGTCAGTTCAGATCCTTGCTCTGTCACTACGGGAAGTCACTTGAGTTCTCTGAGCCTCTGTTTCCTTGTTTGTAAAGTAAAGATCAGAGTACTGTCGTCTTCCTAAAGGCTGTCGTAAGGTCAAATGAATGAATGCGTGTATTATTGAAGGCTAAATAAATAAGGTGAAACAAACACAGGCAATGATGTAGAATATAGAATCTCCAGAGCACATTCGACTTGTTGGCAGATCTCTAGGTCCTAATTAGGTATATAACTATTATCTACTAAAATTAAGTTGGGGATCATTTACGTCTTAATGTTGATTAATAATCCAGCTACCTAGATAGATTAGAGAAAGAAAATGCTGATAGCGTGGGACAGAGTTGGTTGAAATACAAGAAACAATGTGTAGAAAAGAGAAAGGCTGAGAAGTTAGTCCTGTTGCTGGTCCTGCTCTCTTTTTCTTTTGATCAGCCTCTACCCTCTTGCTTCCATTGCTTCCTATCCTACTTTTAAAATTGATACTTGTGGTAGAAATGAAAGAAACTCAGGCTGTGATTTCAGATAACCAAAGTTAAAGACAAGTTATTCATAGAGTAATCTTAGTTAATATCACTGAGCCTTCATATATTCATCTGCAGAACAAGGGTAATAGTACCTGCATGTTTGCCTCATCAGACATGTGAGAGACAGTCATTATACAGGGGTGTGCATGTGTGTGTTTTATTGTCTAACACTGGGCACTGTCGTTGCAAATTGTGGACTTTTGCCTGGTTTCCACCTTTGGATCAATTAATTACTGAAGTTTTCAAAATCCTTGCACGTGTAATTTTGGATAATCGTATCTGGATATTTCCAAGCTATTTCAGGCTAGTACAGTGTGTTTCTTATCTTCATTATTTTGACATGATCTTTTTGACAAAAGGAATTTTGATACAGCTTTGTTTTAATGGCCGGAAAAAGGGATGGTTTTGAATGTGTGGTGGGTACACATGTACCCTTTAGGTTTTACACGTAACCCTGAAATACAGAGTTCTTGTGTATGATAAACAGTTTCACTATAAATAGAGAGATGGACTCATGAGTCACATAGGAAAAGCCACTTGCAGCTGCTCTCTGTATTCATGATCTAGAAGATGTAAGTAGACAAATATAATTTGGTAAGGTTGGTAATTTCAGAGGTGAATGTAAACTTTGAGCTCTATTAACTGAAGTTGAAAATTAGACCACCAGATTTCAACTACCCAGCAGTAATTAATTCCAGCATGTGAAGCTTAATTAAGGAAAAACAAAATATATTGCAAATTGTCGAAAAGGAAAGCCACCAACTGATGACACAGGACTATTTAAATATATTAAAGAAATGGTGCAGTATGTTAAGCATGTAATTCCGCCAAAATTCTCCCAGCTTTATTTTGTCTTCCTTTCCATATCCTTGGCTCTCAAAAATTCATTCTCAGTTCTTTGGCAAAAGAGACTGGAAGAGACCAGAAGGAGGAGAGGGGGAGTGGACAGCTCATGCTAATGCCACTCTTGATTTCATATTTTTGTTAAAAAATCCTACTTTGTGCATATAAAATATAGTTCATTTCTTATCCTGAGAGTTACCCTGGCATATGGCTCAATTGGAAACATCAAGGTTTTTAGTTCTTTTTTAAATGGCTTGCCTCTTTTCCAGACTTTTCTTCAGATGTATTGTCAATGCCACTTTTAGAGTCTATCACCCGTGTATTAGTAAAATCTTCTTCATTTGCTGGCCAAGAGGGTCCTGACCATGATGGTAGGAGACTAGCAAATGGACCGAGTCTGGGAGTGATTGTGGAAGCAGCCATCTCTTTTCCACGTATGACCGATCTCATGTGCTTGGACTTTTTGTAATATAAAAGACATGTTCTCTAGACCTAGAGAGAAAACTCTTTCTTACTTTTGCCTCTTTTGTTGAGTTAAATAATCCAAAGGCATCTCTTGAACTCTATAATCATGCACGGAGGCCTCGGTGCCCAACAGAAGTTCTGTGAGTCCAATCTGAACCTGACTCTTCCTGATAAAATACAGTGCCATGTAACTTATCTGCAAGAGGGTTCCTGTTTATCTGAGGCCTTTCAAAATCATTGTTGGGCTGCTGTGGTAATAACATGACTAAAATAGCCAATTCCCTAAGGTTGCGTGTGGACCATGAAAAATAATACCTTGTTGTACTACCCATCCTGGACAAGGTTTTCAAAGTATAAAAATACTTACCCAATTTCATTAATCATGACTAGTCTACATTAGTCTGCAATAAACACTGGCTAGACCCAATTGAATGCACTAAAATTATTAGATAAGGCAGATCCTGCCTAAAGAGGGAAAGAAAGATAATCTGTAAGTGTATCTCAAATAAGGAAGTGTTACTTGAGGAATAAAAGGTGTAGGTTAGAGAAAACTGGAAGGAAGGAAGCAGTTAGTTCTTTATATATTTCTTTTATTAAATAGGTATAAAAAATATAAGAAATAATATTCTTTGTTTGCAATGCTAAAAAAGGTTTCAAGGATACTTTATAAAAGTGACTTTCGACTCCTGGCTGGCTATAATTTCTGAGGCCTAAGGCAACTGTCAGTCACTTTTTCAAATTGGAGAACATAGTAATAGTTTTAAGAGTGTAGCTCTACTTCAGCTCCATATGTATATTCTAAACCTAAATATCATTTGTAAACAACATCCATCGAGAACTTTATGTGATAGAAAAACATTACAAGTTATAAAAATTCATTCACAATCAGAAACCTACAAATGTCTGCATCCAGACATTTTGAAGGACTATGCAAGGTTATATTTTTCCTTAGCAAACTCTTCATCTATTTTCCATTTTTCTTACCTGGCAGGCAGCTAGAGGCTACAGAGTCAAATAATGAAGTTGTCTTTCATTTGGATATAGTTTATTAATGGCAAAACACTAATCCATTAATCAACTTAAAATAAGTCAGTAAACCAAAAAAAAAAATAAAAGAAAGAAAAAAAATTGGTATCTCCTTTAGTAACAGAGATCACATGCCTCTTAAAAAGGATCCATTATCTCCGTGGGTTTCTCAGCTGAAGTTAAAAATCTAAAAATGAATTTCATTCATTCCTCATTAATATGCAAAATTATTCAAATTAGATAGTAATTAACCATCTACTCAGTAGAAAACCTTTTCATGTTAATTTATGATAAACTCAGTTGCTGCTTTGATTGAGATTGATTTTTGGTGTTGAGAATCTATCATGAATACAAAAAAGCACCTGAAAAAATATTTTTAAACACCTTACTTATGTTGCTCAGCTAATTACATGGTAGCTATATTCGCAGACTATTCCAAAGACAGGCTTATGGAACCAAGACCAGCATGAAGAAGCTATGCATACACTCTCCCCGTGTGTCTATTGTGACTCTCAGCCTAGAGTACAGTGTCCTTGGATGCCTCAGTTTATCTGTTTCATATGGCTTCTGGGCTTATCATTGTTTAATTCGACCAATGGACATAACACTGAAGAAGGGTGCCTAGATCATACAGAAATTTCAATACGTGGAGAAGTAGAGACCTTTTTACATATTTGCAAGATCAATTGATTTCACAGGACACTTTGCTCAGTGGACTCAGTCTGATTTGTAAACAGACCAGTTCGTTCTGCTTTCTGTAGATGAGAAACTGACCTCAGTAGTAGACGATGAAAGGGTGATTATCATGTGCATGTCAGGCCAGCGGAAGTCATTTTCATTCTCAACAACAAAAGCTGGAGTTGAGTACCAGTGACCATAGGGTATGCAACTGAATCTAAACCCCGAAGACTGCTATTCAAAACGTTGCTCCCTGGGAGTGAAAAAACCATGGGGACACAGTGACCTTCTGTTAGCACTTTTAAAGAGTACACAAAGGAAAACACCTACTACTTTCAGGACCTATTTGGTTGCAGAGATCAGCTATGGGTGAGAATTCCTGTGGCAACAGATAAAAAGAAAAATCTAACTCCGGCTGGGTATAGATGGCTGCCTCAATCATCCATTTAAAAGCATGTTATTGTGGGATCACAATAGTACACATTACATTTTGGCAAGCATTTTACCTTAGGTTTATATTTGTATGCAATAAGATTTCAGACGTTATTTCACTTGCTCCTCTGCCAGGTATGCTGGACAGACAATAGACTCATTTTCCAGGTAAAGAACACGAGGCTGAGCAGTTTGACTGTCAACAAGTTAATCATTCAGTTCGGTAAGGAAGGACCAGGATGGATGTTCTTTGTACTTTTCCCCACCAGCTACCTTGTGTTTTTCAAAATGTCTCCAAAATCCAACAGGAGCATCACCAACGTGCCAGTTGCCGGGCCCCCTCTCAGCTGTGCTATGTCAGCCTCTGCAGAGGAATCTGGATATTCCCGTTTTTAAACTAGCTACCCAGGGAATTCTTACGCACACATAGAGAATTTCAAATGCACTGCCTGTACCTCTGCCTCACTGAACAGTTGATCTCCCACCCCGGCAAAGTATACATTGTATCTTCAGGGAATGGGGCAAATGGGGAGTGTGATACCCGTATGTATGTGGTTCCTCCTGGGGATTTTCTGACATGGTGAAATATAGGGTAATTAGTAAAGTATCCTGAAAACATTGTTCTGAATCTTTCCAGCAATGTCTGAGAAGGATAATTATAGAATAATGAGCATAAGCCTAAACAAAAAGGAGAAAAATTTGCATTAAAAAAAGTAACACCTTAAGAATTTTTGAAAGGTGTCTCTACAAAACTGAGTGGTAAAGTAATTGAAATTTGAAGCATACTGCTAGTTCCCATAGGATACAGTAAGCTCCCACTCTAGATAATATGCATGCACATTCTGATAGGATTCTAAAGCAACAGAATTAGCCAAAAGCTAAGAGTTGCCATGATTTATGTTTTTTAATAGCCCCTCCTTTCCATTTCCTGGTCAGCGTTCTGGATGATTGTTCCATTTAGCACACATTCTCTAGTTTGTTTCTTTTGCTTCAAGTCTATTTTACATTTTCCTGTACTGAACTGCGTTTGCCATCTGCTGATCCAATTACTTATACAATCCAAATCCTTTTGAGTCTGATTGTTTTGTTCCTCATTATTTGCTCAGCCTCCAGTTTTAGTATCCTCTGTAAACTCTAAAATCTTGTTTTCAATACCTCATCTGAATTACTTATATACAATGCTACCCAATTAGCTCAAACTTTAGGTTTTCCTAAGGCTACTTGTGTCTGAGGGGATTTAGATGAGTTGAGTGGATTTGGATCCTAAGAAAGGCCTGACAATTCACTCATCTGAGGACAGCTGATCCATCAGGAATTGAGCCATTCTCTTTAAATGGGAAGGGGTAGAAAAGCAGGAAAGATACAGATTGCAAAATGATACTAGGTGTAATGACAATATTACCATCGTTGGTCATCATCATCTTTATTATTGTTACCAATCACTAGTATCTCATCAAATGTTTATTAAGTTCCCATTGTGAGACCATCTCTGGGTAAAAGGGTCAATGTACCCAAGGACCAGATGGAGACTATGCCAAGGAGACAAAGTGAAAGCTTTCACTGCCTACTTTATTCCTTGTTCACGTCTGTTTCAGTATATTATATTTTTTCAACCTGATTTGTCATTCATACTTGACACCTCAACATAGTTTCTCTTGAACCTTATAGGCTGATTTTTCCAGCATGTTATGGGTCAAATAACGGTAAATTTAGGAATATTTAAGTGGCTCAAATGTTGTTCACATGTTTCGTTTTCCTTACAAAAATCCTAGGAAGCCACGCGATTAATAAGCAGTCAAGAACTCCACGTTTCAGTAATGTGTGCAAAACTAAATAATTGAACTTTCACTCATTGCTCTCTGAAAGGCCCTCTCTCCTCCTCCTCCTGTGAAAGCCCATCATCTTTTAATATCTAGTTCAATGGTCACTTCTTTTATAGAACATTCCCCAGCCCCCTCCCTGAGGCAAAATTATGCACTCCTTTATTTCTATTCCCATTGTACTTATTAATTTCTATTGTAGCACATGATACATTTTATATTGTTCCTTCCTTAGATCCCCAGAGGGATCATTAAATATAGATTGGATGAATGAATGATTGAATGAATGAATATTAAGCACTCAATTAAAAGTTTATAAAAATTGAGATGTTAGTTATCCAGCTCTGCCTTCAACGGTGGGCTTAGGTCTTATTGCAAAATTAGCACTAACGGGATTACTGCGTTCTGCTGCTCTGTTCTTTAGATACCACATCCTACATTTCTGCCCCCGTGCCCCTCTCATCACTGTTGTAGCTGAAGCATCTGCCCACCCCAATAGGATTCCTGGCTTCACCTTCTTCCTCCTTCCAGGCAGCCCACCCTGCTGTGATAAAATCCCTCCATCCTCTTTAGGTACACCATGCTTGCATTTCCACACAGCAGAGGGAAACATGGCTTCCGAGTTAACCTTGGGAGAAGGAGCCTAGACCGATTGAGAAGAGACAAAATTGAATACATTCTGCTGAATCTTTTAATCATAAAAACAGGAAGTCTCAAATACTTCATCACTTTCAGAACTCCACATGCTCCATTCTTGGGAGGGTTACTGGTATTTGGAAAGCCAGAAGAAGCAATAGAGAGCTGCAAGAGAGCTAGAAGAGATCCATACTTTCTTTACTAACGGACTCACTAACGGTAGCTTCTTTACCTCCTACTATTGCCACTTGGTATTTTACCAGATGCTACCTTTCCTTTAAAGTACATTTGCCAACTCAGCGAGATTTTAAACCCTTAAGTGTTATTCTTTTCTTTTTCTAGGCACGAGCACACAGGACCTTCTCTGTAATAGATGTTCAATAAATGCTTATGGAAATAGTATCTTCATTTTATTTCAACAAATATTTACTGAAAGGCTAAATTAAATTATGTACATTGGGGAGGAGCCTGAGCAGGACCTGGTCTTTGAACTCTTTAAGTGATTTTAACTCAGCTGAAAAATTAAATACATAGAAACGATTATACAAGGTGATAAGAGATTTAAAAGAAGGAAATCCAGGGTAATTTTGTAGTTGAAACCGTTCTTTCCAGACCACAGATTACACATAATGCATCAGGTTGATGACTGCAATAACAGCTTACTATTACTTCCTCTGAATACTAACTCCTACTACGAACTGTGGTGGTTTCTACTATTTTTTTCTTTTAGATTACCCCCACCTAGTAGCTGGATAAGGCCTCTATGAGAGTCGTTAGTTCTAATAGAAAGAAATTATCACATGCCCACATCCCCCCCCACAAAAAAAAGCTTTTGCTTTTTGGGTTTGTTTTTTGTTTTTGTTTTTAAGACCAGTCTTTCTTCTTCCTTTCAAATTCCCTTATGACTTTGAAAAAATAACCAGCTTTCCTCTTCTTTTGAAGATGGCTCTCTCTTCCCTTACTAATAATGATTCTTTATTCCAAGACACAGTAAAGCGGGGCATTTTATTTGAGAACCTTCATAGCATGAACAACACCGGCAGTTTAAGCCCAGAGAACATAGAAGAGAGAGGGACAAGAGTGCCTTTGAGGTGGAATCTAGAAGAGGAGACAAGTGTAGAGAGAGGAAGAGCAGAAGAGAAAGCAAACTAGGTCCTACCAGAGAGTATGTATATTCGGAGCCAATTCTCTTCGTTTTATTGGTTCATAATCAATATTTTCAGGAAGAACTTTGCACAACTTTACCCAAGTCTCCATTTTGTGGCTTTTATTCTCAAGGGTTCATTTTCCATGAATGATTTCCAGATTTCAGCACTTTCATTATATTTTCCAATGTAGGTGTAATTTTTATATGCAAACATGTATTGATCCCTCTCAGAATCAATTTTTGTTTTGTATAAGGCTTCACTTCCACTTTTCCTTCAGTGCTATTATTATTCTTCTATCATCTCCAGTTGCCTTTTTATATAGTGAAAAGACTCATTACTTTCTATACCAGATACATATTTTGTAATATATATATATATACATATATATGTATATATATATATATATATATATATATATAGGATGTTCATGTGTTCCAAATAAGAAAGTAGGCACACAGCTCCAAAAGAACATTTTCTTTGGTTTGTAAAATTTTTTTATAAGATGTCCTATAATGCTATGAAAATTAAAACATTTTTTATAAATGCAAAGAATTGCCTTCATTAAAAAAGGATAAAATTGTGTGAAAGTAAGTACATATTTCAAAAAAATTATATACATCAATTATAATAACATTGCACTTTATTTTGTCCTTCATCGACTGTTGAAGTTGATAGCATATTTTTCTGTTCACATTTGCTTGAAATTGGATAAATTAGTAATACTTAATTCTTCTTAGATGTCCACAAGCATCTCTTGGAAAAGGTCAGAATGCTTAATTTGGATTATCAAGAAAAAGCTTATTCTTATATTGGCCGTTGATAACCTCTTTGACATGTGATATGGTTAATCAGTGAGGACGCCTACTGCCTCCTTTGCATTTGATAGTGAGATATTGAGATTATACCCTTCCTTTATATTTGAAATAGTAATCATTCTCAAAATAGAAATCTTACAGTGCATTTGAATATCTTATACTTTCAGAAACACATTCCATTTAGAAGATCACTGTCCATACTGAAAAATATTCCCATACAAAATAGAAAAAAAAAATTCTCTAAAGCTTTCCACAGTCTTTCCTTTTTCCTTACCTTCCTTTCTATACTATTTTATATGCATTTATTCATGTTAGTTCCTTTGAAAGAACACTACTAAGGATATTTGCTAGTTACTAAAGGAAAAAGACCAAATTTCTGTTCTCATGGAGTTTCACAGGAGACAAGGGAACACAATAAAGCTAACTAAACTATTTCATACAAATTAAATTCGTATCCTGGACCTCATCTGTGACCTGCTCTTAAAAATAAAAATTACCAGCAAGAAGGTCATTAGTAACATTTCATACAATTTATTGTATAGATCTTAGAAAGAAACATAACCATGCCATCTGGATCTAAATGCCTTCTGAGACCAAGTCCTGATTCTGATTCCCTCAACAATGACTCTTAAAGTGGAAATTCAGCTTTAATACAAAACTTCTCCCTCCAGTTAACTGGAGGAACTTCAAGTCACTTCACTGTAAGGAATCTGGTCACTGAAGTGCCACAAAAGATAACCCTCTTGTTCATAGGTAATATGTCCTCTAAACAGGAATCAGCTAATTGTATTAAATGGAACTGTCAGTGGCTTCACATAGGGTCTGCTCCCCAGTCTTTTTCCACAAAATTTACCTTTATTGACAGGAAAACTGTTCAAACAAATTTTCTTAAATGTTTGTTTTCAGAATGCTCCCAAATTTTAATGCTGAAAACATATTAAGAGTGGCACACAAGTTACGTACTGATGTTGACACTTTTTTTTTTTTTTTTTTTTTTTTTTTTTGTTAACTTCTAATGGGATATTGGGAGCAGGATGGCTACACTGGCCATACACTGTATTTTAATTTGACCCACCATGAGCACTTGGTATAGAAATGACAAAAAATACTCTTGCTTTAGAAACGTATGTATATCATATTAAGAAAGGAAAGGGGATACTGAATCAGGTCTTTTTTATACATCATAAAGGTATTTCTCAAACCACCTTTCTGACACATTTGTCTATATCGATTAGATGCCTTTAGACTGACATTATCTGACCTGTCGAAATCTATCAATTACTAAGCTGCTGATGCCCGATTCCCAGGGTACTTTAGCACCTAGCCCTAAATATGAATATTATTCATAAGCTTTTTTACTAAAGAGATCAATAATTATGTGCATGTTAAATATGCATGATTGCTGTTGTTAACAGTGCCCTTTAGCTGGCCGCAGACTACGCTTTTCTGCTTAGGCTGCCATAGATGATAAACATTTCATTAGCAACACTTAGAACGCACACCAGGGATACCATATCCCCAAGAGAGTGTATGTGAATTATAAGGAACCCGTTTAGTGTTAGGGTAAGTACATATTCCCTCTAGTTTCCATTGTATTTTCATTCTGGGTGCCACAAACCCTACCATTAAATATGTTTTGCCCACTTAAAAACTGCTTTGTGGGGATGGCATGTCTTAATTGTTCCCAAGACAATGCATAATGCATGGCTGTGATGGGCCTTCAGTTAAACTAATAGGCAGGCAAGTTGCCGCCTGGTTTCAGTGGATTTTAAAGCGCTAATGAAACACACTGTACTAAACAAAAAAAAAAAAAATTTTGTTATCAGAGGAAAAGAAGTAAGATTTCCAAGAGCCTTTCTGTGTTTTACTCTCTACAAATAAAAATAGACAACAAATGCATTTACTGACTGACTGCGAAGCTTCCATTGTCTTCTATGACTAATATATTTTAGGCCTCTGAACAGAGAAATATCAGTGCCAGATTTTCCAAAGCAACTAATTTGTACATAAAAATTATGCAGAGGAAGACAAAATCAGCTAGTTGCCCTTACAAATCAGGCGGCTGTGCCTGTAAAACAGGTAATGGCATATTTTGCACCAGCAATTACCTTTCTTGCACCTGTGAGTGCCTGTTTTGCATATGTAAGTAGGTCCCCGTTTATTGCATTTAAAGCTGCCACCTCAGCTTCTTTAGGTAAACTTTATGTTTTTACTAAATGTCACACTGAAACAAAAAAGGGGGGCTCTTCGACAGTGGGTTTATGTATATATGTGCACGTGTGGTGTGTGCCGGTGTGTATGCTTTCTAAATAACTGGAAAATTGATGCTAACTTCATTTGATTTTAACTGCTGTACCTTGCAAGGCTGTGTTCAGTGATATAAAATATTTCATTTTGGTTTTATGACATCAATGTCTAAACGTCCTGCTGCTGAGATGTATCAATCAAATCAAAGGTTCAAATTTAATATTATCCAGGTGCCAGGATGAGAGGGAAAACGATACTTCAGTTCACCATCAACCGATACAGAATGTCTTCACAGTCAATAACAGGCTCCTGCATGTATCTCTTGTGAAGCCATTACTTCAGGGTTCATAAAGTGGGATGCAGCATTTCTGACAATCCCGCAGGGTTTTTCCCCTTACCTATGTATAAAAAAAATGGTCACTTGCATGAAAAGGGGGAAATATCAACTGCACCGTTCATAGGATCATTTTAGATAGGAATTATAAGCAATTAAAATCCACAGGGTTTCAAGGACAGTTCACAGCTTTTTGATAAACTGAACCAAACCCCGAATCCATTTTTATAATCCCGCTGCATAGAGTAGGTCGTCATTCTGAAGCCATCAAACTGAATGCTTGAATACTTCTTACTGGCCTGTTATTTATCATTAACTATCCAAGAGGGTGTACAAGACACGATCAACCCAGCAGAGCACACCACTAGGCACAGGTCTAGGAAGCAAGAATATCCAATCGGATTTCATTATTCACCAGCTTTATGGCAAATGGCATACTCCATTTGTCGATCTTCCTCTAGCCTCTTGTATGAGGAAAGTTTATGGTATGAGGATAGATTTCAGACTTAAGAGTGAGGAGGTCTGTTTCAAAATCAGGGAAGGGAAATTCTGTCTTGCTTCTCTTTAGAGGCTCTCTAGACGTTATGACATGACTGCCTAATGGTCACAGAACTTCTGGCCCTTCCATAAGGATGAACTTTGCCACAGATACATTGTAATCTGTCAGGTATGGTGGGAGACAAGTATATACTACTGTGATTTAGAAGCTGACTACCAGAAGGACAGATTAACAAAAGGGAGGTAAGAAAAGGAGGGTTCTTTTCTCTCTCCAACTGTCTTTGGCCAAGAGAAAAGGGTTAGAAATAGTTTGCCTTAGAAATTAAAGAGACAAAGGGCTCCTGGGTGGCTCAGTGGGTTAAAGCCTCTGCCTTTGGCTCAGGTCATGATCCCAGGGTCCTGGGATCGAGCCGCACATCGGGCTCTGTGCTCAGCAGGGAGCCTGCTTTCTCCTCTCTCTCTCTGCCTGCCTCTCTGCCTACTTGTGATCTCTGTCTGTCAAATAAATAAATAAGATCTTAAAAAAAAAAGAAATTAAAGAGACAATACTTCTCTACATGTACAGAGTCATTCCTCTCAATGAGGGGTCATCAGTTTCATTTTGTAGAGACAGATAGTGAACATTGTAGGCTTTGCTGGCCATATGGTGTTGTTCCAACAACTCAGGTCTACCATGGTGGCAAAAAGCAGCCACAGATAATATAGATGAAATGGAGGGTGGGCAGGGGGACCGTGGTGGCTGTGTTCAATAAAATTTTATTTACAAAAATAGGAAACAGGCAGTGGGCCAGATTTGGTTTGTAGGCTGTAGTTTGCCTACACCTGCTCGAAATCAGAAACAAAAACAAAAATAAAAAATGTTATGGATTTTAACAAAACCTATGTCTATAAGGCAACAGGAAGTGTTTGCCAATGTCAACATTCACATTTTCCTTCTTTATGACACCCCGCTTGTGGAGGTGTTTAGCACTACAGTCAAGTGTAGGGTCCTCAACACCAGGTTTCCTTTTTTTTTTTTTTCTTTTCAACATTACATCCTTTATTCCAATTGTTAACACCAGATAAACAGTGGCTATGTGTGTCGGTGTTTGGAGAGAAGCAGTAGTCATATAATAGATCCAACACATTAGCTATGTGTACACAAAGAATACAAAACAAAACAAAGCAAAACCCCCATGAATGTTCTTAGAACATTCATGTATTTAAAAAGAAGAAAAATATCCATTCATTAGTTCATGTGTTAACATGTACTATATCAAAAAAAGTCATCTCTTCCTTATTCCTTTTTTTTCAAATATGAAGAAGGAGGAGGAAGAAGAGGCTGAGAGGAAGAGAGGTAACAATGCCTAACATGTTCCAGGCACTGCACTAAGTGATTTTCATGCACTTACTCTAGCAGATTTATTTCTAGCAAAACTCCCATGAATTTGGCTTTGTCATTAAGAGCCAGTTTACACACGAGGAAACTGAACTCAGCAAGGATTTAGTAACTTGGTCAGGGTTACCCAACTCGTGAGTGACACAGCATGAATGCTCTGGAAATACTTGATCAGGATTTATATGGAAAAGTATTTCTGAATTCACCAATTCATGTATCAAATTTAAAAACCAAGCAAGATCAAATAAAACAATAAAATGCCCATACTTTCTAATTTGAAGAAGACCTTGTATTATGTTAACTATAATTTCTTTTGGGTACTCTTTCTATCCTAAATTATTACTATACCCAGAAAATAAAAGTAAGCATGTGCCTCTTCGAATTTCCTGCTGCAAGATTTCCCATGGATAGGTAGTTCTACTGGATGACCCTTTTCAGACTCCCCTAATGGAGACCTTTTGCCTAGATGGGAGCCTATGAACTGTTACCATACTTACCAGTATAAGGTCTGATATGTAATTGTCACTTTTCTGTATGAATGTGTGTGTGTGTGTGTGTGTGTTGTGTGTAAACGACTTTAGTCCAACTCTTTTCCCCCAGTTAGTTGTGCTCACCATACCTGTGAAGTATGCTTAGGGCTAGATTTCAGCTTCTACTCATGCTAGTTACCCTACTCGAAACACCTTTGCTCCACCCTAGTCCTCTTCATGGATTCAAATCAATGAATAGAAAAGAAATACATGGCTCTTCAGGCTTCTGCTCAAAACTGGCACCATCATTTCTACGTACATTTCCTCGTTCAAAGCTAGCCTCATGGACAGGCGTGCATGCTGCTCTGGAGGGAAGCCCTATGGCGACAGGCAGGAATGTCTAATATTCTCATATGGAAAGAGAGCATGAATATTTGAGAATGATAAAATTAAGACCTGTCAGGGCAAAGAAAGCTTGGCCAAGAAATGTAGAGGGGTTGAGATGGGTTGAGCTTGGGTGGCTCAGTCGGTTAAGCATCTTGCCTTTGGCTCAGGTCATGATCCCAGTATTCTGGGATTAAGTCCTGCATTGGGTTCCTTCCTCAGTAGGGAGCCTGCTTATCTGTCTCCCTCTGTTTTCTGCTCCCCCTGCTTATGTTCTCTCTCTCTCTCTCTGACATGAAAGAAAGAAAGAAAGAAAGAAAGAAAGAAAGAAAGAAAGAAAAGAAAAGAAAAGAAAAGAAAAGAAAAGAAAAGAAAAGAAAAGAAAAAAAAGAAAAGAAAAGAAAAGAAAAAAGAAAAGAAATGTAGAGGAGCAAAATTGAAATTCTGGTGAGCCTTACTGTCACTGCCACAACCCATACTTCTTGTCACTCAATATCCATTTTCCTCCTTCATCCTATGCATAGCATATACTCAGTGTCTCTCCAGGGGAAAAATTCCAAAGTTCCCTGAAGTCATTGCCTCCAACGCAAAGGTCAGGAGTGCCAGGATTCTCTATCTGGTCCAGATGTGGCTTCTCTTTGTCTGGAGATCCACACTAAAAAGAAAAAGAAAAGTAAAACCCTTCAGCATCTATGCCCTTTCCTCACCACCCTATTACCACACATGAGAATAGGAACAGCAACAGGAATATGTACTACTTTGCTAGGGCTGCCATAGCAAAATACCACAGACTAGGATGTTTAAAAAACATAAATTAATTTTCCCACAGTTTTGGAAACTGCAAGTCTAAAACCAAGGTGTTAGCAGTTTGGTTTCTTCTGAGTCTTCTGTCATTGCTTGCAGAAACCCAACTTCTTGCTGTGCCCTCTTGTGACCTTTACGCTGTGCACATATATCCATGGTGTCTGTGTGTCACATTTCCTCTTCTTCTAAGACTCCAGTCCGTTTCTATTAAAGCCCACCTTAACTGTCTCATTTTAATTTTTTTAAAAGATTTTATTTAATTATCAGAGAAAGAGAAAGCACAAGCAGGGGGAGGGGCAGAGGGAGAGAAAGAGTGAGAAGGAGGCTCCCTGCTAAGCAGGGAGCCTGACGCAGGGCTTGATTCCAGGACCCTGGGATCATGACCTGAGCCGAAGGCAGATGCTTATCCAACTGAGTCACCAGGCGCCCAAAAGATTCATTTTAAAGTAATCACCTCTTTAAAGGTTCTATCTCTGAAAATAGTCACATTTTAACATACTGGGAATTAGCATTTCAAGTGTGAATTTGATGGGAGAAACAATTCAGCCCATAACAAATAGGAAACACATAGCAGCTCTGAACTAATAGGCCTTTTACTCTTGGGTGGGAAGGTTCCCTGATAAGACCCTGATTCTACTGTGGCAGAAAATTCTTTGTCCATTGTTCTCTGTGGCCCCTGAGGCCATCTGCAAAAGATTCTTCCTTTTTCATTGTCCTGTTTGATACATCTTTGATAGCCACAGGAGAAGAGGCTCTGTTGGTAGCCATACAGCTTTGCAGCCCACCTCTTGCTTTGGGAAGATTCCGGACCAAAGGTGGTTTTAAATTTCAAACAGTCAAAGGCGGTCAAGATTTTATTGGCAATACATTTTCCTTTTTTTAAAAGATTTTATTTATTTATTTGATAGAGATCACAAGTAGGCAGAGAGGCAGGCAGAGAGGGAGAGGTAAGCAGGCTACCTGCAGAGCAGAGAGCCTGATGCAGGGCTGGATCCCAGGACCCTGGGATCATGACCTGAGTCAAAGGCAGAGGCTTAACCCACTGAGCCACCCAGGTACTCCCTCCCTTTTTTTTTTTTTTTAAAGATGTATTTATTTATTTATTTGACAGAGAGCGACACAGCGAGAGAGGGAACACAAGCAGGGGGAGTGGGAGAGGGAGAATCAGGCTTCCCACCAAGCAGGAAACCCCAAGCAGGGCTCCATCCCAGGACCCTGGGATCATGACCCAAGCTGAAAGCAGATGCTTAATGACTGAGCCACCCAGACACCCTGGCAATACATTTTCCTTAAAAACATAGAAGACCTGTAATCTTTTTGTTCCAGTAATATGCACCTGTAAGATCTCACATCCAAAGTTGTTTTCCAAGATACTGTTCTCAGACCTACTTTATTTCCTGAGCTTATAATCCCTATAACTTCATTGTTCTTTCTTTCTCCTTCTACCCCCATGTTTCCCTATCTCTCTCTGTAGTAAGTAGGATTCTAAAATGGTACATGTCCTGGATATATACTTCCCTTGAGTGTGAGTGACACATCTGAATATGATGGATGTAACTTCTGAAATCAAGTTATGTTATATGGTAAAGGTGGAAGAATTTTTATACACACAGTTATGGTTCCTTATTTGTTGGCTTTGAATTAATCCAAAGGGACCCTATCCTGGGTGGGCCTGACCTAATCAGTTGAACATTTAAAAGAGGGTCTACAGATCAGACATGTAAAGCAGCAGAAGCTGTCTCTCTTCTGCTGGTCCTGAACAAGCAAACTGTTATGAGTTCTAGAGATGCAAGGAAATGAATTCTACCAACACTGTAAACTAGACGAGAACCCCAGTATCAGATCAGACCACAACCCCAGCTGACACCTCAGTTCGCTCTTCAGAGACAAAAGATCCAAAGAACCACTGCCCAGACTCCTGACCAATGGAAAATATGAGACTAATCAATATATATTTCTGTTTTCTTAACAGTTTTATTGAAATACAGTTTATATACCATAAAGTTATGAGTGTAGTTCTACCCCAAATAAATTTGGGTAATTTGTTACATGGCAATGGAAATTGAATACATTCTCTTTCAAGAAACTGGTAGCTATTTTAAGGCTTTTATAACGCAATGGGAAAGCTCAAAGTTATTTTGAGTTTCAGCCCTAGTCATTTTGCCTTGTTGGTAGCTTTTATTAGCCATTCGATCCTCAAAGCCTTTATTAATACTATTTCGTGCTACTTAAATTCTAGAAGCAGTAGGCTTTTCCAACCCTGCAAAGGCCATATTTCTGAACCCTATATTTCCTCTTACTTCTGCTGCAAACCAGACAACTCTTTCCTGAGCTAAATTCATTAATACAATCCCTCACCCCACACAGTCAAGAGAAACTGAGGTACAATACTGATGTTTTCTTTTCCAATCCTGTGACATGGCGCTCCCAGCTCAGCATATGGGTGCACAGTCTGCTTCCCAGATTACTACTGATGACAGTTTCCTGGGATGTCTTGTCACTGTAGAATAAGGATTGCCTCTTTTTTTTTCCTACCCTCCGATATCTGTTTCCTTATTGCCTTCTCTCAAGCATTATACTTGAGAAGTAGTTAACAGAACATATTCTGTGTTTTTGTGATGGTGGTCACCCATTTCCGCTACCAACTTCTGAAAATTGGTCATGATAGGCTAGACTAAATCCAGAAATTTCTATCAAAGACTTAATACAAAACAATATCTGGTGTTTATTTTTGCCCGTTTAACATTATGGGTTTAACAATATGGGTTAAGCCACCATCTTCAGTCTTATAGCTTCACCATGAGAATTCAGTGTTGCTAGGATCACAGAGCAGAGTCAAAGAGAGGAGGAGGAGGCCCACTGTCTCTTAACTGCCTGGACCTGAAAGTGACACCCTTTTCTTCTACTCACAATCCACTGGAGAGACCTAGTCACATGGCTTCAATCTAAAATAAAGAAAACAGGGAAGACAGCAATAGGAATATTTGGTGATCCCACTCTCTGCCACAGGAGGGTTTAAACAACCATGTTGTATATACTTTCTAGTTAATCAGTGTCATTGTTGATTCCATATGGGAAGAGAAAGCACGGGTTTTAGAAAAAAGAATCAAGAAGCAAGCAGAGCAGAACCAGGGTATAAGCAGAAGAAAAGGAGGAAAGCCTAAGGGAAGGGGGAAGGGGGGAAGGGAAAATGTAAAGAACAGCTTATCCATATTTTGTGAAAGCCCTTCTGAAGCATATGTGCTTCTCTCAGGAATTGAACATCTTGTCTCCAGAGTCCCTGGTTACCTGCTTTCCTTCTACGTGCTGAAGAATTATTGAAAAATTCAAAGCATGCTTCAGTTAAGCACAGTGGTGCAAGGTTAATTTGATGTACCAGTAAAAAGTTTGATAGATTCACCTACGTGTACTGCTGTTCTTGTGAAGGATGAGATTGCACGCCACAGCTGTGCGATAGCATTTATAAGATCATATAAATAACTGCTACAGAGATTTTTTTTTTTAATATAAGCATAGTTATGATAAGTATCAACACTGAACTTCAAGCAAATCACAAAGCTTCATCTTGGACATTCCTCTTTGGATAATACCAATGGGAGCTCTCTTTCCGAGAGAGTGGCTCACTTTAGTAAATTCCCAGGCTCAGTTTCCATCAAAACAATGATAAAAACCAAGAGGAACAAGTGAGAAAAATTAATTAAATATCCTAATATTACTGTCTTTAGATAATCAAATATACATATTGAGTATTTATAAATTGCAGCTCTTTTGCTGACTTTTTTGATTCTCTGTTGGGCAGTGTGCAAAGTGTAGATGCTCTAACTACACAGACGAGAAGCATTTTATTCAATTGAATGATAGCATGCTTCAGTAGAAAAGATCATCGTGCTGGAATTCAGGATCACACGGTTTTAACTGCAGAACTGTCAGTCTGATTGTATAAACTCTAGCAGGTCACTTCACTTTCTCTGGGCCTGATTTTTCTCATCTTGAAGATTAAAATATCAGTCCCTTTCAAGTGTTCCCCTAAGGCCCTGATGGTGCTTTTGTGGTAGGCTGAGTAATGGCCTCCCAAACCTGTCCCTGTCCTGATTCCTGGAAACTGTGAATATGTTAGTGTACATAACAAAAGGACTTTGCATATGTAATTAAGGTTAGGAACCTTAACATAAAGTGAATATTCCGCATTATCCAGGTGGGCAAAAGAGCCCTTAAAGGTTCTTTTAGCTAGAGTGGCAGAGACAAGTGAGATGTACCAGAGAAAGAAGTCAGCAAGATTCCAGCTGTGAGAACAGCTTGGCCTACCTTTGCTAGAGCGGGGTCAGGGGCTCATGGAAAAGCATGGAAAGGAATGCAGACAGCTTGCGGAAGCAAAGACAAACCCTTGCCAGACCTGTGACAAGGGAAGAGGGACCTCAGTTCTACAAATGAAAGGAGGTGTATTCTGCCACAGACTGGAATGAGCCCAAAATCAGATTCTTCTCAGAATCTCCTGATGAAAGCCCAGCTACCCAACACCTTGATTTCAGTCTTTTGAAGCTCAGAGCTTCTGACCTACAGAATTGTGAGATAATAAATAAGGGCTGTTTTAAGTCACCGTATCTGTGCTAATTTGTTATGATGGCAACAGAAAACTAGCAGTATCCAAAAGCAATCACTGCACACAGGAATGTTTTTGAAACCTTGTGTACTATCTATCCAAAGCAAACCATGGGATTTTACATAAAACATAATACAAAACAGTGCTGTTTAACCCCAAAATGATGTTTCAAATTCCCACTGATAAAAAATATATATATTTATTGTGCACCATATTAGAGTTTCAAAAATTCTGTATCTTCCAGTAACCCAGGTGTACCCCATTGTACCAGACAGGATGACAAATTTCAGTTTGAGAAATAAACAATCAGATGGCCTTTGAGGTCTCTCACAGTGCTGTTACTTTAATGTGATTATATGAAATTAATACTAAAATATGTGTAAGTTGAAGGACACGTATAAACACAATATGCTTTATTTACAACACAGACCAGGACACAGCAGACTCTAATTTCAGGATAAGTAGCCAAATAACAATGGAATTTACATTATGGCCCATTTGCAAGCAACCTTTAGCTCTGCCAAGTGTCTCTGCTTCGTGGAAACTGTATTTCTCCAGATGATCTGATCTGAAGTACCCCAAGACCCTGGTATGGCCCCATCCAAGTCAAACTAGGAATATTGTTTAATGCCAGATAGAATAGCAATAGTGTAAGCAAGATACACGTTATGCTCCTGGACTATAAATTACAGCAAATTTTGTGTCAATATATTTTTAAATAAAAACCCAGGAATATGTAGGCTCCATAGCACCAAAATTACTCTATGTTGGTTGCATTCATAGCTATAACTAGCTATATCTGTGATATAGGAGAAGCAAAGTTATTATAAAATGGAAAAAAGCAACTAAAGTAGAGCAGGTATATGTAATGTTTTTACATAGCAATACAAGTTATCATAATAAATGATTTGGAACAGTTCTTCATATGTTTAGATCAATTTAAGATGGGCAAATATCCAGGTAAAATAGAGTTTGATAGTAACCAGGAAGTGTCACTTTATAAGTGAGTAGGAGGGATGGGAGATTATGCATCTATCTGCATTAGCAAGAAGGGTATTATTTAGTCATATCAGAACCCAACACATACATGCCTTCTTCTAAATTGAAACATATTTGACACATAATGTTACATCAGTTTCAGGGGTACAGCATAATGAATCAACAAGTCTATACAATGATCACCACAAGCATAGCTACCATCTGTCACCATACAATGCTATTTAATACCATTGCCTGTATTCCCTATTCTATAACTTTCATCCCCATGACTTATTTGTTTCCTAACTGGAAGCCTTTACCTCCCACGCCCCTTCACCCATTTTGTCCATCTCCCCATCTTCTTCCCTCTGGCAACCATCAGTTTATTCTCTATATTTATGAGCTGCTTTCAGCTTTTGATTTTAAGATCCCATACATTAGTGAAATCATGGTATTTGTCTTTCTCTGTTTGACTTATTTCACTTAGCATAATACCCACCAAGTGCATCCATACTGTAGCAAATGGCACAAGCTCATCGTTTTTAAGGCTGAGGATATACTCCATTATGTTTATTATATATATTCATCCATCCATTGACCGACACTAGGGTTGCTTCCCTATCTTGACTATTATGAATACTGCTGCATTAGGGGTGCATATAGCTTTTTGAATTGGTGTTTTTGTTTTCTTTGGGTAAATAACCAGTGATGGAGTTACTGGATTGCATGTTATTTCTATTTTTAATTTTTTGAGAAACTCCGTAATGTTTTTCACAATGGCTGAACCAATTTACATTCTCATTAATCGTATTAAAAAGGGCTCCTTTTCCTCCACATCCTCACCAGTACTTGTCATTTCTTGTCTTTTTTGATTATAGGCTTTCTGGAGAGTATAAGGTAATAGCTCATTGTGGTTTTGATTTGCATTTCCCTGATGATTTGTGATGTTGAGCATCTTTTCATGGATCTCTGGGCCACCTGTATGTCTTCTTTGGAAAAATGTCTATGTGGGCTGTCTGTCCATTTTTAAATCAGATTATTTGAGGTGTTTTGGTGTTAAGGTATATAAGTTCTTTATGTATTTTGGATATTAACCCCTTATTGGATATGTCATTTGCAAATATCTTCTTCCATACAGTAGGTTGCCTTTTTGTTTTGTTGATGGTTTCTTTGGCTATGTAAAACATTTTATTTTGATGTAGTCCCAGCAGTTTATTTTTGCTTTTGTTTCCTTAGCTTGAGGAAATATATCTAGAAAAATGTTGCTAAGGCTAGTGTCAAAGAGATTACTGCCTATGTTTTCTTTTAATTTCTTTTAGGGCTTTTATGGTTTCAGGTCTCACATTTGGGTCTTTCATCCATTTTGAGTTTATTTTTGTATATAGTGTAAGAAAGTTGTCCAGTTTCATTTTTTGTACGTAGCTGTTTTCCAAGTACCATTTATTGAAGGACTATCTTTTCCTTATTTTATATTGTTGCCTCCTTTTTAATAGATTAATTAGCATGTAAGTTGGGTTCATTTCTGGGCTTTCTTTTTTGTTCCATTCATCTGTGTGTCTGTTTTAGTGCCAGTGCCATACTGTTTTGATTATTACATTTTTGTAGTGTATCTTGAAATCTGGGATTGCGATACTTCCAGCATTGTTCTTCTTTCTCAAGATTGCTTTGGTTATTTGTGGTCTTTTGTGGTATTATACAAATTTTAGGATTAACGTTCTAATTCTGTGAAAAGTGCTATTGCCATTTTGATAGTGCATTGATCTATAGATTGCTTTAGATAGTATGGACATTTTAACAACATTAATTCGTATAATCCATGAGGATGGTATGTCTTTCCATTTGTATGCAACACATACGTGTCTTAAAATCCAGATATAGATATAAAATATTGTTGATTAAAATATGCATCATGGGGTCCCTGGGTGATTCAGTTGGTTAAGTATATGACTCTTGATTTCAGCGCAGGTCATAGTCTCAGAGTCACGAGATTGAGCACTATGTTGGGCTCCATACTCTGTGGGGAGTCTGCTTGGGATTCTTTCCTTCTCTTTTTCCCTCTGCCCCTCTCCCTGCTTGTGTGCTCTCTCTCCCTCTGAAATCTAAAATAAATTAATCTTTTAAAAAAAATAAAATAATGAGCCTCTTCAATAAATGGTGTTGGGAAAATTGGATAGTCACATGCAGAAAAATGAAATTGGATCATTTCCTTATACCACACACGAAAATAGACTCAAAATGGATGAAGGACCTCAATGTGAGAAAGGAATCCATCAAAATCCTTGAGGAGAACACAGGCAGCAACCTCTTCGACCTCAGCCACAGCAACATCTTCCTAGGAACATTGCCAAAGGCAAGGGAAGCAAGGGCAAAAATGAACTATTGGGATTTTATCAAGATCAAAAGCTTTTGCACAGCAAAGGAAACAGTTAACAAAACCAAAAGACAACTGACAGAATGGGAGAAGATATTTGCAAACGACATATCAGATAAAGGGCTAGTGTCCAGAATCTATAAAGAACTTAGCAAACTCAACACCCAAAGAACAAATAATCCAATCAAGAAATGGGCAGAAGACATGAACAGACATTTCTGCAAAGAAGACATCCAGATGGCCAACAGACACGTGAAAAAGTGCTCCATATCACTCGGCATTGGGGAAATACAAATCAAAACCACAATGAGATACCACCTCACACCAGCCAGAATGGCTAAAATTAACAAGTCAGGAAATGACAGATGCTGGCGACTATGCAGAGAAAGGGGAACCCTCCTACACTGTTGGTGGGAATGCAAGCTGGTGCAACCACTCTCGAAAACAGCATGGAGGTTCCTCAAAATGTTGAAAATAGAGCTACCCTATGACCCAGCAATTGCACTGCTGGGTATTTACCCTAAAGATACAAACGTAGTGATCCGAAGGGGCACGTGCACCCGAATGTTTATAGCAGCAATGTCTACAATAGCCAAACTATGGAAAGAACCTAGATGTCCATCAACAGACGAATGGATAAAGAAGATGTGGTATATATACACAATGGAATACTATGCAGCCATCAAAAGAAATGAAATCTTGCCATTTGCGACGACATGGATGGAACTAGAGGGTATCATGCTTAGCGAAATAAGTCAATCCGAGAAAGACAACTATCATATGATCTCCCTGATATGAGGGAGAGGAGATGCAACATGGGGGGTTAAGGGGGTAGGAGAAGAGTAAATGAAGCAAGATGGGATTGGGAGGGAGATAAACCATAAGTGACTCTTAATCTCACAAAACAAACTGAGGGTTGCTGGGGGGAGGGGGTTGGGAGGGGTGGGGTGGGGTTATGGACATTGGGGAGGGTATGTGCTATGGTGAGTGCTGTGAAGTGTGTAAACCTGGCGATTCACAGACCTGTACCCCTGGGGAAAAAAATATATGTTTATAAAAAATAAAATTAAAAAAATAAATAAATAAAAATAAAATATGCATCACTATATGTGTTAGGGTTAACCAGATAACTCCCACCAAAACACAGATTATAATAAAGATATATTTTATAATTAAGCATGTTTTTTTAAAAAGAACAACTATTGGAAGCCAGGAACAACTCAAGACAACTATCTTTTCTGCTATTTGCAAAAAATTGCAACTTTTTGTGAATATGGACACAAATAATGTGCAGTAATTTGCAACATTGCACAATTATGCAGCAAAAAGATTTCTTAGTGTAATTCTGATTCACGTCTTCAATAAACACTATTAATGCACAAATTTTAGTGACTTTGTAGTTTACTGAATAACAGGTAAAAGTTAGTATATTTTTAAAGAACTCTTTGAAATTGCATTGTATGAACCAGAAAAAAGAATTGTATGTCTTGATTTGGTTTCTTCTCCATTAAGAGAATTCTAATTATCAATCAGTTGGTATTTCTTGGTCCAAGTTTTGAGAGTCAGAATATTCAAGAAAAGATAAAACAATTATATTTATAGTAAGTTTGATAAAAACCAAGGAATTCTCAATGACATTCTAAAATTTAATGTTAATACTTTCTGTTCAACCAAATTTATGCAGCTTTGGCTTCTTTAGAACCTTCTGTAGAACCTTGCTGTCATGACAATACCAGTGGCAAGATTCACATGTGTGTAATAAGCCAGCAGATGCCTGAGAGATTCCGTCACTTCTAATTTACTATAGCCTCACTATCCTGATCTATGAGTAGGAGAAAATTTGCAAATAATAGTGTTTGATATTCCTGATGAACACCTCACATACAGGAGTAAATGTGCCCAAAAAAAGGCTTTTCTTGGTCCTATTTAATCATACTTCACTGATAAATACCAATATGCAAAGTATTAAAAGGAAAAGTTACCATAGTAAAGAATTTCAGATTTTTAAAGTAAATTTTTCAAAAATTTAGCATGTATCAGTACTTTCTAAAACTAGTTGTTGCATCACTGCTAGAAAACTGGAATTATTAAATAAATAAAAGAGAGATGGCTATGATATGTAAATAACTATTGCCCAAATCAAAAAGATCAGATTTTCTGAGGAATCAAACAGGACTGGGTCTAGAAATTTCAAAAATATAACTGTATGGAATAATTTCCTTCTGAAACACATTAATGATTATGTAATAAGCTGTCAAAGGGCACCAAAGAAAATTATACAGATATTTATATATTTATATATTCCTAGAGACTCATCAAAAATTCATAATCCCAGTGTCCATACTCAAATGAACTCATAGGTTTAAGTTCTCAGAACTAGATTTAAAACAGTATCATTTATGTAATAATATTCTATTTTCAAAGTCCTATAACTCAAACTTTTTTAAAATTTTAACTCACCAAGCTGGGTTTATCCAACTTGACCCTGTTGGCATTTGGTCAAATATCTGATGTCAAACTATTACATAAGTGAAGATCTGGTACTAGGAAAAAACCTCCTTTTCATTATATAGTACTTTAAAAAAAAAATATTTTATTTATTTATTTGACAGACAAAGATCACAAGTAGGCAGAGAGGCAGGCAGAGAGAGAGGGAGAAGCAGGCTCCCCGCTGAGCAGAGAGCCCAGTGTGGGGCTTGATCCCAGGACCCTGAGATCAGGGCCTGAGCCGAAGGCAGAGGCTTTAACCCACTGAGCCACCCAGGCTCCCCGACAAATATCTCTTTTAAGTTCAGGGAAATGTGTTTCTACCATTTCCGTGACTATTTTTTTTACTCTCCCCTTCCATGTTTCTGATTCTGAAAATTGTTTTTTTGTTACTATTTTCTGTTACTTTTCTTTCGTGTTTATTTTGGTCTTTTTGTCCTGTATTTTAGTAATATTCAGGTTAAAAATCCAGATTGCTAACTTTTTCCCTAAAATAACTAGTGAAAGTCAGTCCCTTTATTGTTTTGTTTATAAATTAGACGTGTTTCTCATGTCCAAGAATAATACTAATTTCATCTTTCTTATAGTAATTATTTTAATAGAGGAGATATTCTTTTGTGGTTTGAATCTTGGGTTCTGTGGTAAAAATTAACTTTTTATTCTGTGTTTCTCTCTGGTTCTTCAGGACTGTTTGGTTTTGCTGTCATTTACATTCCATCTGCATTGTAATTTCCAGAAGTTCATCAAATATGATGATAGTATTTTCCAGGTTTTCTCCTATAATTACTGATTCACCTTTATTTTTATATTTTGCTATCATTTCAATGGATCTTGGGAATTGGTAGAGATAAATTCATGTTTACAGGGATTTTGATCTAATCCAGAAGCTTCACATTTATAATATCTTCACATTCTGAAATAACTTGGATATTAGGCCTCTTATAACTCATTATCAGACATGGTGTCAAAGATTGTATTACAAAGTACTTAAAACCATAAGATGGTTATGAAATATAATCTTGTTTGAATAATAAAAGTGAAGTTTACTCCACGTGTTGAAGGCAGTCTTGAGGTAATTGCTTTTCATTTGTAGTCTAAATATTTTTTATACCATTCTAGACCATGAGATGTTCTTCACAAATCCTTATAGACTATATCCTTCAGGTCATGCCCCAGTCTTCGTAAATATATTCTAAAACGCTTTATTGATAGTCTACTATCTTTATGCTTTTACTTAGTTGGGAGGAAGGATAATATTCATTTAATGTTTCTAATAATCTACGTAAGGTCCAAACATAGGCAACACGTAATTTTTTTATGAGATTCAACCTTTACATATGATGTCCTTTGTGCAGAATATTAATGGCCTTTCAATAGGCAGTATCTTGCCTTTTCTTCCCCACTAGTCATGATAAACTTGCCCTTCCTTATACACTGAGAATCACATGTCCAGTTCAATCAAGCCTGGTTTTAAGATATGTATAGGTGGGCTTGGGGATATGCCAACTGTGATGAGAAAGCTGAATCTACAGTCTAGGTATCAATATCATACTGTAACACTCTGAACTCAATAGCACCAGTGAGAAGACAACAGATTGATCCTGAGGGCATTACGCTACGTGAGATAAGTCAGAGAAAAACAAATATTGCATGATTATGACTTATATGTAGACTCAAAAACTAAACTTGTACAGACAGAGAGTAGAACAGTGGTTGTTAGGGACTGGGGGTTGGGGGAATTGGGAAAATGTTGGTCAAAGGTGACACACTTATTGTTAGAAGATGAATAAGTTCTGGAGATCTAATGTACAGTCTTGTGATTATAGTTGACAATATTGAATTATATACTTCAAAGTTGCTTACAGACTAGATAAATGTTCTCATCACAAAACAGAAATGATAATTATGTAACATAATAGAGATGTTCGCTAACACTACAGTGGTAATCATATTGCAATATATAAAGATATCACATCAACACATTGTACATCGAAATACACATTATTATATTTCAATTATATATCATTTTTTTAAATGGCATGAACTCATTAAATAAATTTCATTAAAATTGAATGCCTATACATTTTTAAAAGGTATCATCACTTTAAGAAAAGGGTGGGCACCTAAGTGGTGCAGTCAGTTGGGCAACCTGCTCTTAGTTTTGGCTCAGGGTCATGAGATGCAGCCCAGAACAGGATCTGAGCTCAGCAGGGAGTCTGCTTGGGATTTTTTTCTCTCTCTCCCTCTGCCTCTCCCCTCCCATTCTCTCTTTCTCTCTCTCAGATAAATAAATCTTAAAAAGAATCATCGCTTTAAAAAAAACTGAATGCCTTTGAATAGATTATTTAACCTATTCAGTCCTTCATTCCCTCATCTTTAAACTGAAAGGATTGGGTGAAGTGATATTTACCATTCCTTCCATGTTAAACACTCTTTTCACTTATAGAACTCATTGCAAGGGGTGCCTGGGTGGCTCCGTCATTAAGTGTCTGCCTTCGGCTTAGGGCATGATCCCAGGGTCCTGGGCTCCAGCACCACATCGGGGTCCCTGTTCGGCAGAAAGCCTGCTTCTCCTTCTCCCACTCCCCTGCTTGTATTCCCTCTCTTGCTGTTTCTCTCTGTCAAATAAATAAATAAAATCTTAAAAAAAAAAAAAAAAACTCATTGCAAATGGAATGGAATCACTAAGGTCATATTACTTACTTTCTTCAAGGGTTCAAGATTTCTAGATGAGTGGGAAAAAAATAATGTATTGCATTATTATTTCCTCTCAGTGTCGAAAAATCCCACTAACTACCTGTCCAGTGGAATGAAGGTCCATGACTTGAAGCTCTCAAGTTAGTACGGAGTAAACAAGAAGGCAGGAAAATGAACACACAGAACAAACACAGCTGAAGAGCCGCTGTGTCCTAAACACCGAAATAAGTGTTGAAGCTATGGAATAGCATGGAGTGTGGAATGGGGGAAGGTCTAAAAGAACATAACATGGAAAGGTCCTACCTTGGAGAGATCTGAATTGAAGTTATCTTATGTATCTTATGAAGTTATCTTCCTTTTGATAATAAATTTCCATTTAGTCTCTGAAGAATTCTTTTGCTTAAACAAATTCAGATTATGATAGCGATACCAATCCATTGCATTTCTTTCTTTCTTTCTTTTTTTTTTTTTTATGATGCACAAAGAATAGACTTTATAGTCAGAATACCTCTTCTTCCCCCACCCCCCCACCCAACCCTTCTACTTACTCTGGGCCTTTGGTGGAAATATCTTCCTCTATTAGTGTGACCATCTAAAAGTCACTCCTCATAGCTTGTTTTCTTTATCTATAAACGAAGATCACCTACATCACTGAGACAGTGTGAGAATGAATAAATAAATGTGTGTGAAAGATGAAATTCAGGAACTATGGTAATTTCCATAGGATGCAAAAAAGTATCTTTTTAGTATATTATTAACTGCTATTCTAATATTTCTTTCATGATATAATAGAAATTGCCATATCTCATGGGAAAGATCCAAAACAATTTCCCTTTCTTTTTTTTATAGCTGTAACTATCTAGATCATTCCTGGACTAACAAATCAAAAGAAAAATGCCTTATTAATAGTTAAGAGTCCATACATAGATATGAGACAATGAGGCAAGAGGAGGCAAATCCATCATAAAGAAATGTGGTGACAAACTCTCAAAACGAGCCTAAACAGAGACAAAAGAGATATTTACCACCAAGACAAAAGTAAGCAGAATCGGCTGCAACAAATCAGATAACAGATGAAGTGAAGTCTTTTCTCCTTTATAAAGCAGGTCAAAGCTGGCAATAGAGATGGTGAAATAAATACACAATATTCAGTTTCTGGATCACCCACTTAATAAATTTTTAGAAGATATTCTGCTCACTCCTTCCTCATACCCTTTTGTATGGAGAGTTTCTATTCTGGGAGCTGCTTGGATGGAATTTGCATGAAGCTGTCATGTGATCACACAACCCCACACCTGCCCCCATCCTTGGGGAATGTAACAATCCTGCCTTGTCCAACTGCACGTGATGAGAAAGAAGTTTAGAAAATAGAATTGGTGAACATATCATTCTAAGGTCCAAGCTGCCAGAGAACAAGTGAAGAAAGCTCATTCACAGACAAATCCACTACAGACTGTTAGGTTTTAGCATGATGGTCTCAGCTCACACCCGGAAGTCTTGGGTCTGGGTCCCAACTAAGCCCACAGTGTTGACAGTTATCTATTTCCTTCATTTTAAGTTTCTTCATCTATAGAATGAATTAATATCTGCTCTATCTCCTAAGGTTATTCTGAGATGCAAATGAAATCATAGCTATGAGAATACTCACACAAATGTTATTTTAATTTGGTTTGATCTGTGTACTTTTGCCTCCTAAACAGTGGTTCTTCCAGGTAAGAATATCCATGTTCAGGACATGGATATAGAAATGAGTGTGTTTGTGAAATACTGCAGAAATGTTTGTGGACTGTTTGTTAAACCTGAATGCAACAAACAGCTTTGAGCAACCCTAGTATGGCAGCAGTACCCACAAAACATATCAAAATGGCATTTC
This sequence comes from Lontra canadensis, assembly GCF_010015895.1. Classification (NCBI taxonomy): domain Eukaryota; kingdom Metazoa; phylum Chordata; class Mammalia; order Carnivora; family Mustelidae; genus Lontra; species Lontra canadensis. The sequence goes on along the minus strand of NW_022631044.1, from coordinate 13,584,837 downwards.
CTTTTTCATTGTGGTCATCTCCTTTCTCTTTCCTCATCCTCTATACCCCCATGACTGAGAGTGTTGAAAACTTCACTTCCATTCTCCTGTCTTCCCTTCTGAGAGAGGAGCCAAAGCTTTCCCTTCCCTTCTCTTCCTTGCACCAGCAGTTTCTCCCTCCCTTTATAGCGCTTTCTCTCTAGCTCAGCACAGTATTTCTGTTTCCATAGGAAACTGTTTCCACATTTTTTTCCCAACTATCATTTCATGCTTTTTCCTGCCTAATAAAGCATCATTTGCTGTTGTACTAAAACAAATATTTGTATTTCCTCTCCACTCACTAACTCCTTAATGCTTTGCGGTTTTGTTGCCATTATTACATTCTACCTTGTCTGTCCCCAACAACGCTGAGAGTGAATTCCTTCTGGACAAATTCATAGTCCCCTTTCCAGCCCCATTCTACTGGCCCTTTCTACTGCGTTTTATTTCATCAACTTCCTTTCCGACTTGTTACTCTTTTTTCACTTAATTTTGATGACATTGTAATTTCTTGCCTTCTCCTACCTATTTTTTTTTTCTTTCCCTACCATTTCATGTCTCTTGTTCAGGATCTACCTACCCTCTTTTCCTATTAATGATGATTTATTTGGACTCAACTTTCTCCTGTTTCTCTCTGACCCTCACCTTGCCAAGAAAACTGATGTGTGCTTCACTATTTCCAGTACACAGAAAGATGATATCCAAATCTTCCTTCTCTCTAAGAATGTTTCCTATTCTCATCAATGTATCACTTCTTAAGAGTCATGCTATCATGTAAAACCCAACAAGTCGAAATAATTTATTTACTGGAAAGGCACACTTAGAGGCTTCCTAAAAGTTAGAAACAAGAAAAGCTTCTTTGCATTAACTGCTATATTATTAACTATTGGGTGTGCATGTCTGCAGGGCTGATACAACTGAAAGGTTTTCTGGAGGTCACTGTGACGTTCTGGGGAGGAAAGTGAAGGGGAAGTCTAAATGAACGGGTCTTCCTTTTTTTCCCCCACCAGAATGTCTTATAAAAGGTTCTGCACAATGGGTACCTGGGTGGCTCAGTTGGTTAAACAATCAACTCTTGATTTTGGCTCAGGTCATGATCTCAGGGTCATGGGATCGAGCCCTAAGCTGGGCTGCATGCTCAACAGGGTGTCTACTAGAAGATTTTCTCCCTCCGCCCCTCACCCCTACTTGCGCATGCACATTCTCTCTCTCTCTCTCAAATAAATAAATCTTGTAAAAAAAAAAAAAAGATTCTGCACAGAAGAATGTATGATTCTTTTGATGTGGAATTCAAGAACAGGTGAGACAAACCATAGTGATACCAGTTAGAATCATGGCAGTATTGACTGGGCAGGGATACAAGTAAGTGTTCTGAGATGCTGGAAATATTCTCTACCTTCCACAAGCTATGTATACAAGTATAAAAAGTCATCAAACTTTATACTGAAGATATATGTACCATATGGTATATAATAACAACTTTAACATAACTTTAAAAATAAAGTAAGTTTCCGTGTGTAGTATACACTGATGCAATTGACTAAATAAGTATGGCACCAGTCAATGAGGGCAGAAAGAAAATGTTGATCAGAAGTACTACATAGGGGCGCCTGGGTGGCTCAGTGGATTAAGCCTCTGCCTTCAGCTCAGGTCGTGATCTCAGGGTCCTGGGATCAAGCCCCACACTGGGCTCTCTGCTCAGCGGGGAGCCTGCTTCCCCCTCTCTCTCTGCCTGCCTCTCTGCCTACTTGTGATCTTTGTCTGTCAAATAAATAAATAAAATATTTTTTTTTAAAAAGTACTATATAATGAAAAGGAGGTTTTTTTCCTAGTACCAGATCTTCACTTATGTAATAGTTTGACATCAGATATTAAGCCCCGCATCAGGCTCTCTGCTCAGCGGGGAGCCTGCTTTCCCCCTCTCTCTGCCTGCCTTTCTGCTACTTGTGATCTCTGTCAAATAAATAAATAAAATATTTTAAAAAAAGAGAGAGATATTTGTCAATTAGCAAAGAGCCTTTGAATGTTTTAGAAGAATAAAGACGGACCCATTTAAAAATCTTTCGACACCAGTGGTAAAGAGAAAATATCATAAATTTCAGAGGAAAAAAGGGAGAGATTACCCTGCAAGGAATAAAAAAAAAAAAAAGGGTTTTATGTGTCTTTTCTCTTACATATGGAAAATAATAGAGCACTGCCTAAAAAATCCTAAGGGGAAAGTTGTCAAACCCAAATTTCTTTATTCAAAAAAAACTATCATTCAAATATAAGGGCAAAGAAAGCATTTTAAGGAATAATAAGTCTCAGGCGCCCTCTGTAATTCCCAAGAATGTCCTCCAGCAAGTGAAAATTAAGTTCTAGAAGGTAGAAATCTAAGATATAAAACATAAATGAACAAAGACACTGAAACTTGCAGTAAGCTAACTGTTGATAATACGTGGTGATTATGATTTATTAGATAAAGATGCATAGAACAAATGAGGTACAATAGTAAGAAAAGCCACTGGAAAAATTTCAATCTGATTTCAACAAATTGTTTAAAGATGGAAAATACGAGAGGAAAACACTGAATTACAACAAAGATTCTATCTAGCTAAAAGGAAAGACTACTAATGCTAGTTATTTTCTGAACTTTTATGGGAAATTCAGTTTAAATGTTAAAATTTTATTAGCTGATTATGTCATATAATCATAATCATAAAATATTATGATTATTAACTAATTGTATCAGTTGAGAGAGGCTAGGTTAAGCGGTGATAAGCCAGACCCAATCCCAGTGACTTAAATGTAACAATTGTCACTCAAGGACCCAGGCTGACAAAGCAGCCCCTTAAAGCCATCACCTTAAAATGAGATATTGCGGGGTACACTCTGCAGAGAAAGAGAGCATGGAGGAAAAAAGAGAGAGGGGGAGAGCATGGGAAATCACATACCGGCTCCCTACTGCTACAGCACATAAATCACACTCTCATGCCGACTTTCATAAAGGCAAGGAAGTGTAATCCTCCCTGTCTTGGTGACTGCACCACCACTAATGCCTACCACAGTAGTCGACTAGAAATTGAAGACGGAACTTCGAAAACTCTATACAAAATACAATGAAAACATGTCACTAATCTAGTAAAAAATTTGGAAAGAAACAGAGAAAGAACAACAACAGAGAAAAGATGTTGTCTGTTGTTTGAAATAGCCCCAATAGATCAATGATCATACAAATGTGAATGCCCCTCCCTGCCCCCCGGAAAGAGAAAAACGCTCAGATTGATTACTAAATAATAAAAGAAAAGTCAGTGGAGTTTTCTTCCTGGGGTGAGGTGGGGGGAGGTTCAGGTAAATGACACCAAAAGTTGAAAAGGAACTGATGAGAAAAATAATGGAAGTGTGCTCAAGTAGAAAGAGGGAGAGGAGGAGGAGGAAAAGGAGGAGACCAGGTGTGGTAATATTTGACACCAGACACTTTGAAATGTATGGCAGAACAGACTAACGAGAAAAGACAGGATTCACACTGATTAGAGGTAAAAATCCACCAAGACTCTATGAGAAGTTATAATTTTTTAAAAGATTTATTTATTTGACAGACAGAGATCACAAGTAGGCAGAGAGTCAGGCAGAGAGAGAGGGGGAAGCAGGCTCCCTGCTGAGCAGAGAGCCCAATGTGGGGCTTGATCCCAGGACCCTGGGACCGTGACCCAAGCTGAAGGCAGAGGCTTTAACCCACTAAGCCACTTTGAGGTGCCCCGAAGTTATAATTTTTAATACACCATACAGCAAATAATCAAAACATAGTAAGCAAAACAAGTAGGATTTGGCATGATTAAAATCACACAGAAGATGATAATTCAAGGACACATAAAGAGTAATAATATAGAGGATTTGGGTGAAGTAATCAGCATGCCCTATGTATGTATGTCTGAGTGGATGTGTGTAATATATCATGTTTATACTCAGGAAAAGTTATAAACTTAACTATTTTCCTTCTAGGAAGGGCATAACAATTAAAAAGGAAAAAAAGACAACATTAGAGAAATTTCAGTAACTTCCCATGTCCAAAGAAATGGAAGCTAGGAATAATGTTAAAGGTGACATTATGCTTTTTATGACGTGTCTTAACCTCCATTCTGTCAATCAAATAGATTGACATGAAATTGACATACCAACTCCATGTATTTGCATATTCTTATTGTAATTTTTTAAAATTTTGAATGTTTGGGGATAATTCTAGTTTAATCTCTGTAAGAGTTTTAAAAACATTATGAATGTATTACCCTTATTGAGGAGACACCAATTAACAAGTCCATTAGCTTTTATATGTAGATGTGTTTTGATTATTTTACTACTCATTTAGTTTTACTATATTCAGGAGACACAGAATTCCAGATAATTATCACCATCACATTATGTTCTAAACTATAGCTTTTGTTTTAAAAACTAAGTTCACTGCTCAGGCTGTGTCAAAAATGAACTGACAAGGCCAAAAATATACATGCCTACAGGACAAGACAGGTGAGTGACGCAGGTCAGCTGTAAGACAGCTCAGTGGTAAGGACTCTGGAAAACCAAGTACAGGTGCCTCATCTTAGAGAGAAGGGCAGCCACTTCTTGGCTCCAGCCAACTGTCACCATGTAGAAATTGTCACCATGTAAAACTCAGGTCCATGTGGCCCCATTTTCTAATATACCAAGAGAAGTTAGAAGTCAGAATTTTATGTAAAATTAATGTGGTAAAAAAAAAAAAAAAAAAAAAAACAATACAATGTTTTAATGCTACACAAGCAAAAAAGTGTGTAGGGTCTAGATTGAGCCTACAGGCTGCCAGTTTGAAACCTGGCAGTTCTGGGTATAGAGATCGACATGTTTATTTCCAGGCAATCACAGGCGTGAGTTGACAATTAGTATCGAGAATGCAGGATAGAAGGATCCCTGCAATAAAGTTTCAACTAGTTAACCTGCTTATTTATTCCCTTTCATTCTCCACAGGTAACAGAGTAGTATTTTGAAAATTCAAATCTCATTAGGTCACTCCTACTTATAAGCTTGCAATGGCGTCCTACTACTGTAGGATCAAAGACCAATGCTGTTAATGAACCCATGGTCTTCGTAGTCCTCACTGTGCCTACTGCCCTAACTTCACCTCTGACCTCTCTCCTTCTCTAGTTCCGTGTGCTTAACCTTACTGTCTCCTTCTGGTTTACCAGCTATTTTCTCCATTCCACATAACGTTATCCTTAGAAGCTTCTTCTAATTGCCATCGTATCGTTCTAAAATCCCTCCAGTTAATACCCATTTAAACTTTAGCTCATAGCTCAAACTTCATTCCTTAGAAAACTCTTCCTTGATACTCTCATACTGGTACCCCAGTATTTGCTCTCACATGACTGTGTTTTTTTTCCTTCCTGAACACTTACTGTACTTTGAATTTAAAAAATCTATCCCATTAGTCTGTAAGCATCAGGAGACAAGGGATGTGTCTGTTTTGTTCACCATTATCAACCCAGTCCCTAGCACAGTGTCTAGTAAATAGAGGGCTTATACAAAATGATTAATAAATGAAAGAGCAATTGAGCTGTGATGGGAAAGCTGCAGTTTTTATTAGCTTTTATAGATCAAGCATGATTTTGGCCTCTATATCTGCAGTGAACTTAGAGACAGAAGAGAATATTTAGAAGGGAAAATGTAAAAATGTCATTCGGATACAAGGACAGATATCCTTTTGGTGAGTTTCCTACCTTTGGGAAGATTTTATTAGATGTTATAAATAAGGGATATAAACGAGGGAAATTTTTCTAGAGAGATGAATTTGAATTAATGTAGAAATAAACTTAAGATGAAGAGTGTCATGTTTTCACAGTTAGTAAGAAATATATCATTCAACATATAACAATAGATTTTAAAAAGAAATGAACATCCTGCAGCATTAATGGCATTATTTGTTAAGAATCGTATTCATTTATTTTACACTAAGCCTCCTTCCAGGATGCCCTAATGGACCATGAAGCAGTAAACATTTAGACTTGAATAAGCACTCTCCCCTCTATCTGACTCTTTAATTCCTTTATCCTTTTCTGTGCTTGAGTCTGACACTTTATTCACTTTCTCATTTAAACACCTACATCCGTCAAGTTTGGGGAACCCATTCTTCCTCTTCCTTGAGGACTTTATATGAAGAATCACACTTAGTTCTACTTACAGGCATGCTCAGAGGGTAAAAACATGGACTCTTTATGCTCTAGTTGGAGAAGAAAGCAGGCACTTGATGGATATCAGCAGCAATTTTCCAATGAGAATAATATTCTTGATACTTTAGAAATGAAGCTTTCAGGAGCTGATCCTCTAGGTTTCCCCAACTCGCTACTCTTTCATAAAAACAGAGTTTTAAAATCTTCACTATTGTGTTATGTATTATGAACACCGATATTTCAAACATTAAAATGTCGCTTGCGATGTTGTTTGTACTTGGTATCTTCGGCAGGTACCTCTAAGGCCTCTTATGATTTAGAAAAATCAGATCATTGTGTACTTTATTCTGTTAAATAGATTGAAAACTTTCAAGTTGCAGTCTTATGAAGTTATTCTCCTTCCTAATAGGAGACTTAATAGAAGGAGGTGAGAAAGGATAGGAAAACTGTCAGCTCTATTGATGGTCTTTAATTCATACCTATAGGTTCCAGGTTAACACTTGATGATAGCCCCTGAGAACTGGAGTAAATCTAAAGTCATAGTCTATTCAGGAGGCCTATATATACACTGAGAAAGAGTTTGCTAAACTCTTACTATCTCTTTCAAAGAATGGTTGCAAAGAAAAATTGTCTTTAGAATTTTCACTGGTACTTTGAATTTTTTTTCTTTTCGAAAAGGTATTTTGAAGAATAGATAAGGGTAGGTACCACATAGTAACAAATAAGTAGCTGTCATATCCAAGATTACACTACTGACACCTACTTTAGATTGCTTTTCCACTGAAGGTGAAGGATTTGCATGACCTACCCATTGCTTTCTCAGGGCACAACGTGTAACATGTGAACATCACCTAGAGAGCATGAGGCCATGATTAGGGCTCACACAACAAAAGAGAGGACTCTAGAGTAATTAAGCTAATGGTTTTGATCTCATTTTCACAACATGTATTCTTGAACCAAAAGTTGACCACCAATGGAATGGACCATCTGCTTCCCTCTTACCAGTTAAAATAGGGAATTTAGCCCTGAATCACACAGGGTTTGTTTTTTGTTTTTTGTTTTTTTTTTTTTTTTCCAGTTACCAAATTATGTATGCTAAGACTCTCCAGTACTGAAAACTGTTATCATCTCCCTTTCCAACACCCAAATGGAGTGGCCTCAACACCACTTGACATTAATAAGGGAGAGAGGAAAGCATCTAAAGCAGCAGAATGTCATCAATGCCAAATTTTCAATGCATTTTACAAACAGACCAACAAAAGATGGAGCTCTTTTCTCTCCTGCTCCATGCAATTATGCCTACAGATGGAGAAGTTGAGGCAGCATGAATCCACTTTCATTGGCATTGCCTGCATTGGGGGGACAAATCTCGGGAATTTCTCAAGCACACAGACCCTGACGTACGCCCAAGTTTCTGCCTTATACCTCCATGTAAGCCAGCTTCCAGTTCCACCTACCTCAGGTGCCAATTACGCCTTACTTCTTTGTGCAATTATGACTTTGCTACAAATCACTAAAACTAGATCTTATTAAGAGGAGCTGAGGTAAAACCCAACTGACTGATTTTTTAAAAAAATTATTTTTAATTTTTGTTTTACTGTCTTTGCACTTTTTATGTCCAGAGACTGACTTTAGATTACTTCTTTCTAAAATATGAGCAAATCTTTTCATTAATTTCAGTTTACTACACTTCAGAAATAGGAATGAAATGCTTCTTTTATCTTCTTCTCAGCTGGGACTAAAGGGTTTCGTGATGGATACCTGATAACCTTTTTTTACACGAAACTCCTGGTCCCAGTTCATTATATAGCTACCAAACAGCCCTAGAGGCATATATGATTTTATTTTCTTTTACTGAAAGAAGATCTGAAACCAGATTTTAAAATTTTGTCCCCATTATTCCAGATAACAACTGAATGCCATTTCTCCTCATTTCAATGCCTATCTGGTACTAGAGGGCAGTAAATTCTATTTGAGGTCAATTCTATTGGTACATTATGCTATGAGGGCTAATTATCAGCCCCTGCAAGATTAGATAATATCCAAGGACAAAAATACAGAAGAAATGTATTTAATGATGGACAGACCACCTCCTGCAGCGAGCTCATAAATGAACATCACTAGTCACCATGGAAAATGGGCCCGTGATGCTAATGCCTCAGTAATACTAATACCTATGACCGGAAAGGCAGTCTTAGGCTCAGGGCACAGATGATAGATCGGTTGTGCTACCTCTGTATTCAGAGTACACCACACTTCATTAGTTGACAATCTATAACGTTAGCTCAGTTTCAGAATCAATCATGCTAATGTTGGTATATAACTGGATGTGTAGAGTAATTTTCTGCCGAGGAATCTCTTATTCTTTCATTCTATCTGTAAAGCCAAGTTTCAGAACTAGGTGCCAACCATCCTTTTTTTTTTTTTTTTTTTTTTTAAGGAGCAATTCATTATAATAAAATTTATTGTACTATTTCGCGGGAAAGTTTCTAAAACGCAGAAAGTAGAACAAACTTAGGTTTTCCTACCTTTGAGTTCATACAATTAGTCCATAAGCTGGGTCTTAAATGGCAGGAGACAATTTTCCTAGTTTCAAGAGGGAAGCTGGTAAATACAGTTTATCATGTTCTTATAATTCTTTCAGAAACATGTGAGGCAATGTGAGGACCACTGTGAATGGAACAATAATCATAAAATTAGGAACAAAAGAATCAGACAGAACAAAGCCTTTTCCCCCCTTTTTTCTCCTTTCTTTTTTAGGATTCTAAATCACATACAAAACATTTGTTCTGCTCCAGCTCTTTGTGAACTAATTGGCTCTCCTGGAGGGATAGGTAATTGTACCTGACTACACAAGCTGTCCCGAAGCTCCCTTGGAAAGCTCCAGTAAGCTTCTAGTGTTAGCAGCCATCAAGGATTTCACAGGTCAGGCATTGGATCGATACAGCTAAAAGCAGCAGGGACTGTAATGTCGACAGCAGGTTTCAGAAAGCGCTGCAAGTGCCAGTTTGTTCCTCTTCATGCAGAAGCTCAAGACAGCTTAATTAACCCTTGGAAAATACAATTTATCCAGAGGCTCGGCAGGTCCCTACCAGGCCTTATTGGTGAGCTGATAGGAGAGATACTGCAGCTGGCAGCGCTGAATTCCCATTTCCCCCTTTAATGCTGTTTCAGTTAGGATGCAAAGAAAACATGATTTTTGGTGGATGTGTTCATCCTGTCCTGAAGAGCATGTGATAGGAGGCAGCCTTAGAGGGGGGTTTGTTAGAACCCACATGTGACTTCAGCAGGAGCAAGGCCGAGCCTGGGCATTGATCATCTGAGTCCTGGGGTGAGGAACTGGGGTGTGTGTGTGTATGTGTGTGTGTGAATTGGATGTGTGTGTGTGTGTGTGAGAGTTAAGACTCTGTGTATGTGTGTGTGCATGTGTGTATGTGTGTGGATTGGATATTAGTGTGTGTTAGGACACTGTTCTGTGCATGTGTGTGTGCATGGGTGTCTGTGTGTGTGTGAATTGGATGTGTATGTGTGGATTAGGACAGGGGGTGTGTGTGTGTGTGTGTGTGTGTGTGTGTGTGTAGTGTGGGGGGAGGAGAAAAACAAAAGCATTTTTCACTTTTTTCACTGATGTAAATACTTCCTTTCCTCATTTAAAAATATCCATTCCCTTGTTAGTTGTCTATTTTTCATGTCTGCAGAATCACACAACTAAGAAAAGCACAGATCTGAAATGTTTTACGTCCCCCAAACACTTCATTCGGGAAGACAAAACACCTGCCAGGGGTAACAATCGGGAAGAAGTTAATTTGTCATCTGTTATACTCAAACCCTCATCTCTAGTGTTGCCCATCACACGGCAGGTCTCTTCTCCTACTACAGCTCTTCCATGCAAAGACAAGCTGCTGAAGAGACATAAATGAAGCTAGGCAGATACAGAAAATATTTAAAGTTAGTGGGGCTTAAGGAATTGTGGCCACATGAATGGTCTGGTGCGTTCCTTCAAATTGATTGTATCTACTTGTATTTGCATTCACATTCACATTCGCCACATTTTTAATTTGTATCATTTCAGTTAATTCATATAAAAGTATTTTCCTAGGTTCATATCTGGGGTCATTAGTGAGAGTTCATGGCGTTCAGGTTCCAGAACAGTGATCTCTCACACGGATGCCGAGTGGATAGATACCATCTCCTTTCTGCTGGCTCATTTCCATTTATGATCAGAAGCAACACAGATTGAAGTGGAAGAAATAAAATTAAAAACAGATTAAATGTGCATAGGATAATGGTATATTTTAGACCAGGCCACAATCTCTTTAAAATAATTTATAACAAATGTAATATACACAGAATAAAAATAATCATATCCAATGAGAAGTGAAGATCCTGTCCTCCTCACTCATCGCCAGTCTTTCTCTGGAGAGGGGCAGTCTGTAGCCATTTCTGTTACTGGCTCTACTATTGGGTATTGGCATGTATTTATTCAACAAATGCATACTGTGCAGTTACTATGTGCCAGGTAGCTTTTCAGATCAAAAAGCCAAACAAAACAAAACAAAAAACAAGGACTACATCAAAGAATTTACTTACTGGTAGAAGTAGAAGAAAGACAACCAAACAAAAACACATGCATAGTACCTTGGGAAGTGACTATAAATAAATATTGAGCAGGGTAAGAATACAGAGTTCGATTTCTAAAATAATTCCTCCTATCATAGTCATTGAACTTCTCTCTAAAAAGGTGACATTTGAGGGAAACTGGAAAGAAGAAAGTAGTGCTCCATGAAGGTATCTGGAGGAAGAGCAAAGGCAGCATGTGCAAAGGCCCTGAGGTTGGAGCATACTTGTAGTGACAACAGATGAGCAAGCAGCGTTTTATAGTTGAAGCAAATTGTGTGGGGAGGAATTAGCCAGGACATTAAGTCATAGATACAGTCAGGGGCCAGACCACATAAGGTCTTCTAGGTCTTTTCAAAGATCACATAGCTAAATATAGAGTGAAGATTTGAACACAAGAATAACTGTTTGTTCCTAAGCATGATACTCTACTTGAGTTTTGTTTCACATATGATTTATGGTCATCTGTGCTCTCTTCTTTCTGCATCACTCTAATTAGTCAAGAGTTGACTATAATGCCAAATTACCAGACTTAATAACTGATCAGCAAGGACAGATTTATCTCTACCTGAAAACAAACATCAGTGCTCTCTAATCGGATGCAGAGAGGGGTGACAGAGGCTTTACCACAAACTGCATAGATGTCCTCCATAAGACTTCCAAAAGGCTGAATATATACCCAGTCCTTGACTAGTGACACAAGAAAGGACCTCAAAGATTAACTAGTCACCTCTCTTCATTCTCTAGACAACAAAAGGAAGGGTCAGGAGTTGTTAACAGTTTTCCTGTCCAAAATCAGGGAAGTCAGCTACCAGGGAAATGGTTGCTGACGGAGGAGCTGCAATCTTCTACCTCAGTGTCCATGGCCCTCTTTTCGCTTTCTCTTCTCTTGATCACCAGCTCTGCCCCAAACCTCTCTTCCAACTTCCATTTACATCATAAGTTTATACAATTTCTTCTGGCTGGATAAAAGAAAAAGGAGCAATGAAACCCATCCACCTCATTTTCACTTACTGTCATTCTTGTCCACTGCAAATATTTCACTGGAGCAGGTCGTGAACAAAAGGATAATTTACACATGTGAAATCTACTTTATTTGTAAGCCCTTGCATTGTGAAGTTCAACAAAATGGCTGAGAAGCAATGGGAGGGAAGGTGAGGCAGTGTGGGGTTGGAGGCACCACCCAGACTCACTAATCAGGGGACCTGTTTGCCAAATGATTTTGAGCAAATCACTTACCCATGCTAAGCCCTAGACTCCTCGTGTGCAAATTGAGAGTTTGAATAGATAATTTCAAAGTCTCTGTAGGCATTAGAGGTTTTAGATTCATGTCATCAAAGGACCGGCCCCTAGCTGTCACAACTTATCCCCAAAAGCCACGTACCATTCCTCCACTGCCGAGATTTCTGTACATTTCATATAGCCACCATTCAAACGGTGGCATGCACTCCTAATTAGCACTTTATTAAAGCTCGGCTCATGTGTCTGTAGTCCATTTTTCAAGACGACTTAAAAGAAATCAGAATTTGTGTGCTATTCATTCCTTCTCAAAAGCGTATTTTCAAGATGTATTTAGGCAATAGTGCTTTCTCAAAGCATAATTGTATCCTAATGTAAAAACTGCAAATATATTTCTTTTTCCATGTTTGGCAAATCCTTAAATGACCTCACATTTTAGCATCATTATATAATACAGCAAAGAAGATGCATCTTATTTGAACTTACACACATAAATAGGATTTTAAAAAATTCTTGACACATTACCGTATGCTGCATGCTTTTTATGGATTATGAAAGAACAGAAGACTAATATACTAACTGAAGTTTGAGAATTTCTCAACATTATCTGAATTTCTATGGTATCTATTCCATTTCATCACACATCCAAATGTCAGTCCCGTTAACAGTGTCCTCAAAGTATTTATATGTTGACTGCATTTGAACAAGATTTTTTTATATTTTCATCTTACAACAAATCAGTGCTAATATGTCTGAATCACAAAGATGAGAAAATGTCAGATTTATTGACAGATGTTGCATATTCACATTACAGTTATTGCAGTGTTTTGATGATCAAACTGGCAATAACAGAATTAGGAAATACATCTGTTTGTTTAATGACATTCCTGACGTAGCTTTTGTGTTCTGAGAACTATTTAAACTATCATGATCCCGTCTAAAATAGCCACCCCTGTCTTTCTTCAGTTTTTACGTGGCTTCATTTTTCTTCATAAGCCTATTACTATCTGAAATTAAGCCATAAATATATATCCATACTTGTTAACTGTCACTAGAATGAGATTTCCATGAATATGGAAAGCTTGACTATCTACTCACTGTGTCTCCAGCACCTACAAAAGTGCTGGGCACATAATAGGTGCAAAATACATATTTGTTCAATAAACAAATGAATTTTGGACCATTTTTATATGTTTGTAAATACATAAACTGAATAATAAGTTGACGCATAATGCATACACCCAATTATTGGTAATAATATACCTTTAACATTCAGATATCTGAAAAGCTGATAATTATACCAATTATACCAATGTATACCAATTATACAATAAATACACCAATATGAAATAATACCAATTATACAGATATAACAAACACACAAAGATGAGATGGATATTTGCAAAGTCATCTGAAAGAGATTGGAGGCTCCGTAGCTAAGAGTGAGATCCCAAGATACTCATTTTCCCAGCCTCACTCCAAAAATACTTTAAGGGGGAAATAGCTAAATCTTTTATAATAACACAGCCAAGAAAAATGGTGTAGTAAGAGAACAGGGGTAGAAGCAGTAGAAGTATAGAAAAACAGGAACAAGAAATTCCAAAACAGGCAATATGTCAGTCAGCAACGTGTAGTAACCAGAGCAACTGGGGCACCAAGAAGTGAGATGAGGTATTTCTTCAAGCCTCACTCACTACCATCCTCATTTGCTCTGCTTCTAACTGTCCAGAGCAGTCTTTTGATTTAGAATAGTCTTCTTGATGAAGGGGTAGGAGCCTCTCCTGCTTAGCAAATACTAGCATGACCCTCTCCAGAAAGGGTATCTCTGGTAATGAATGAATGAACTGTGTGTCTGGTTTAGACGTGACCTTTAACAGTGTAAGTTCATCCATGAGAGTCCCAGCCACTCTCAGTATATGACAACACTCATTTCATGAGATTCTAAGGCTGAGATCCAGATTCTGGACTGAGGTATCCAACATGGAGACCCTGTCAAAACTGTGACAAGCTGGATGTGATCTGACCACACCCCTTCTAGCAATTATGAATAGATTCATTAATTTCTTTAATGTAAACTACATTTCAATATATGCACTTGAGTTACACAATATCCCTACCAAGCCTTTGATTTTTCATTCCTTTTTACCTACTTTCAAGTTATTTTGAGTTAAGACAACAGTCCATATACACTATGGAGTATTATGCCTCTATCAGAAAGGATAAATACCCAACTTTTGTATCAACATGAACAGGACTGGAAGAGATTATGCTGAGTGAAATAAGTGAAGTAGAGAGAGTCAATTATCATATGGTTTCACTTATTTGTGGAGCATAACAAATAACATGGAGGACATGGAGAGATGGAGAGGAGAAGAGAGTTGAGGGAAATTGGAAGGGGAGATGAACCATGAGAGATTATGAACTCTGAAAAACAATCTGAGGGTTTTGAAGGGGCCAGGGGTGGGAGGTTGGGGGAGCCAGGTGGTGGATATTACGGAGGGCATGTATTGCATGGAACACTGGGTGTGGTGCATAAAAAATGAATTCTGTTACACTGAAAATAAATAAATAAATAAATAAATAAATAAAACCTTAAAAAAAAAAAAAAAAAAACTCTGTCAGAAGCAAGCCCAGCCTCACAGAGGACAGCAAAGAATAAACCTGTTACCACTTCATAGTTGCCCAAAATATACAGCACCACAATAAGATGTCATCATGGTACCATGGGTTCCCCTGGGCCCTCAAGTGCCACGAGCATCATGATGGACCAGATGAATGCTCTGACATAGGGGTTGGATTGCAGCTCAGGACAATAAGGCCAAGGGCTCAGCACATTTTGCAGTAAGGAGCAAACAAGCTAGTAGCAACACAGTGGTCCCCTTGACCAACTTAATTTCCCCACATAACCATTTAATAATTTATTCATATCATGAGACAGAGATAAGGGGGAAGGAAGTATACAGGTAATAAATTGTATGGGAAGGGGCTGCAACTTCTAATGGTTGCCTTCGGGTTTAGTTCACTTGGCATAAGTTCAGTTCCCAAAAATCTACACACTATTATTGTCTAATTTTTTTTGGTGGTGATAAATTCCATGGAATTCTAGAAGTTGTTTTCTCCATTATCTAATCAAATAAATACAGAAAGTACATGTACAAAAGATTTTCAGAGAAAATAAAACACAGTAATTGAGGTTAAATAATTCTTTTAAAAAAATACTTATTTAGGGAGGGCAAGCAGAGGGAGAGGGAGAGAGAATTTCAAGCAGACTCCATGCTGAGCGTGGAGGTCAAAGCAGGGCTCAACTTCATGACCATGATGTCATGACCTGAGCCAAAATCAGGAGTCAGTAACTTAGACTGAGCTACCCAGGTATCTCAAGGTTGAATCATTCTTGAGACAAATAAAAACAGACAAAATAAGAACAATAGTTATCAATTGGGTAGAATTTTTTTTTTTAAGATTTTATTTATTTATTTGACAGACAGAGATCACAAGTAGGCAGAGAGGCAGGCAGAGAGAGAGAGGAAGGGAAGCAGGCTCCCTGCTGAGCAGAGAGCCCGATGCGGGGCTCAATCCCAGGACCCTGGGATCATGACCTGAGCCGAAGGCAGAGGCTTAACCCACTGAGCCACCCAGGCACCCTGGGTAGAATTTTTTTTTTTAATTGAAGTATAGTTGATACATAATGTTTCACTAGTTTCAGGTGTACAATACAGAGATTCAACAAGTCTATATACGTTATGCTATGCTCACCATGTGTAGTTACCATCTGTCACCATACAACTTTCAGAATTATTTTAACTATTTTAAGACAAAATTACTAATTTATGGGATTTTCTATTAGAAGCTTTATATTAAATGAACAGAAATACTTATTCTAGTTAGGAATAGTATTGAAGGGTTAGGGTTTAGGATATTCAGAATGAATGTTCCCCAACTCATTATTTGTAATAGATACAAAAAGGAAAACTCACTTGGGTCACAGTTCAAATGTAACATTTGAAAGTTTCTGAATATAACTGAGGTATACCAGAATGGCAAATGTGAAAAATAGAACACATTCCAACTTGGAAAAACTGAGTCTTTAGTTTTCTATTGATTAATATATAAAAGATGTAAACCAGTCTCAAATATTTACCAGTCAAAAGTGCATATATTTGGGTATCACATACATACTCCCCTTATCAAAAGAAATTATTAATTTTAAATTCAGGAAAATGATTAAGTGAAAGTTCTAGGAGACCTATGTTCTGAATTTACTTTAACTTCAACATAGTTTTTAAATAATTACTGAATATATTTTACAAAGAAAATCACATCTTTTGGCTATTAAGTCACTCCTTTGGTACACATAACAACATTCTGAAATGGTAACATTACCTTTCTCATAACTAATTATGTTTCTCATCTGTTATGAGTATGATATATCAAGAATCTGAGGAGTGCCTGGCTGACTAATCAGTAGAGCCTGGGACTCTTGATCTTGGGATCCTGAGTTCAAGCCTCACCTTGGACATGGAATTTACTTTTAAAAAGAGAATGTGAGGGGTTACCCAATTTAAGCAGCCCTTCCACAGACCTCTGTGGTGCCCAGCTACCATTTTTACAGAGAGTAAGTAGGGGGAATCCCTCTTCCAAGCAGCAAATGGATCAATATAACTGTTAGACATTCATTCCCTGGAAGGAGGTGCTCTTAGAAGTTGCAGGTAAGCAAACATCGGTTTCAGAAAGACGTTTCCATTTCTCTCAGAGAAAATATCCTGTGACTAGAAAGGTTTTAGGAATGGAGCATGCTCAGTGGTGTGGTCTTTTATTATCATAAAACACAACAGATTACCTCATTTTTCCGAGAAATTGCTTCCTCTTCAAAAATAGAGCTATGAGGACAGCAAAGAAATCTTATTTCACTTTAGGAAAACTGGAAGTCGAAATAGAAAGTTGAGGGCAAAACTAAGATAAGGAATGAGATGCCAAGCAACCTTATCTCTCTCTTCTCTCCAAAAAATAAAAGCTGACTGAATATAAATCTTGTGTCTTCACAATAATACTTTGTCCTGATGGCTTCATGACTTCAAGTTAGTTTTGTTTTGTTTTCCCAGCTACTACCTTAGAGGGCCTCTTAGAATTTCTTTAGCAATCAGCCTTCAGTAAACATGTTGAAAAAAAAGAGGAAACTAAGGATTTTATCAGTAATGGAGTAAAAGGGAGTTAGGAGTAAAAGGGAATTAGGAAAAATTCCCTCATTCTGAACATTCCCTAAGGAGATATTTCTTCATTCAAGAGTGAGTCCCAAAATAACAAATATGGGGCTTAAATGTAACACAAAAGAAGATAAAGAACGTCCTAGCATATAAGAGAACATTATCTCTTCACAAGTAGAGCCTACCATGATGGGATAAATTATAGATAAAAAGAGATTAAATAATAAATGAATATTGAGATGAGAAGGAAAAAATTATAGGAAGAAATTGCCCCAAAATAAAACTGCAGTAGCCAAATCTGAGATATACCAGAAGAGACTACATAAAGCTGCAGAAAATTTGAGCCCTCAGTGTAGAGACATAAACAGTAGTTCTCCTAGTATGCTGAAGGAAAGGATAAACCAATGTAAATCATGTGAGAAAAAAATAATTAAGGAAAAGAACAAATATATGAACTATAAATAATAGGAATAAGAGGAAATCCAAACTGAGTTAAATAATTAAGGTGCAAGAAAATTTTGGATCTAGAAACTGAGGAGGCTTACCATGACTCAGGAAAAATAAATGAAAGCAATACTTACCTAGACATATTCTGATGAAATGTTTGCTATTAAAAAAAAAAAAAAGATTTATTTATCTGAGAGAGAGAGAGAGAGAGAGCATGCAGAGAAGTGGGACAGGGGAGCAGAGGAGAAGAAGAAGTAGGCTCCCATCTGAGCAGGGACCCCCACCCCCAACCATGGGGCTTAATCCCAGGACCCTGGGGTGATGACCCGAGCTGAAGGCAGATGCTTAATCGACTAAGCCATCCAGGTGCCCCCCAAGTGTCTGCTTCTTAAGTAAAAAGTTAGATACATTAAAGAGGAAGATAGCTAAAATAGTGTCCAAAGAAAATAAAATTTGTGGTGCTTTGAGAGTAAACAGTTGTGATTCAAGAATTTTACACCTAATCAAGCTGTTGTTGTTATGTGAACATCATTTTAAAATAAGCAGTGTTTCAGAAAATATACCATTTATACTTTTCACACACAAAAAAAATTAAAGATTTGCTCCAGGTTATCAAAAGATTAATCAAAATTAAAAAACTGAATGGTTAAGAAGAAATAGCAGATTTGCCTGTGGGTGAGCATTGATATTGGTTAAAAATCTAGAGATAGCCCAAGATAGTATTGTCCTGTTAGAAAAACATTGATTTTTATGGCATGTTAAAAATGTTCCAGGCTTGGGGTGCCTGGGTGGCTCAGCGGGTTAAAGCCTCTGCCTTTGGCTCAGGTCATGATCCCAGAGTCCTGGGATTGAGTCCCACATCAGGCTCTCTGCTCGGTGGGAGCCTGCTTTCCCCTCTCTCTCTGCCTGTCTCTCTGCCTACTTGTGATCCCTGTCTGTCAAATAAATAAATAAAATCTTTAAAAAAAAAAAAATGTTCCGGGCTTTAAAATGAGTTCCATAGTTGTACAATTTGGGAAAGTTCTGCATAATGCAACTTCCTGAAGATAATTCACAATACTTATGATTATATTAGTCTTCTTAAGATGTCTTTAAATAAGTGGATCAGTGTAATTGTATTTACTTCTGCATTGCTAAGCTAGCCTTGCTTTTTTTTTAGGACACTCGTTAACATATTATAGAACAGTGTTTTGAGGGTTGCCAATTGGAAAATGCTAGCCTAAATAATTGTGGTAAGTGTAACTAAAAATAGAACATTAAGGACAAAATTTACAGAGATGTCTATTAGGAAGGAAAAAAGGGATCAAGATGACAAAAACCAGGATGATGAAGTGCTGACACAATAGAGAGAGCAACACAGTCTTCATCTTCTATTTGATGAAGTCAATGTTATTTTGTTTTTGATTTTACAAATAAATAAATACATGTTTAAGGATGGTTTTTAAAGTCAAACACTCGAAAATCTAAGTGCATTTGCCTAATTACAGATCAAGTAGGAAATAAGTTGTGAGCTGTTATTTCATTCACATTATTGATTTAAGAAATAAGGACAAGTTAGGAAATCATGAAACTGAATGTTATTTATATACTCAAACTCTTGGGATGGAACTACGGCTGTGTCAGAAGTAAATTCACATCTTATATGCAAACTTTATTAAAGAAAGAACAAAAATTAAGTTGATTAAAGTTATATTTCAGGGATTTAGAGGAAGCCCATTCAGAAATCCTAAGGAAATGAGGAGAAAGGAAATAATATCAAATAACAGATGCATGAAATGTGAAACAGGAAAACTGAGGAAGTTCTAAAAACGAAAGCATTGAGCTGATTTCTTCCATCGAATCAGCTGGGGCTTTGTCATGTTTTCTTTGTATATGTGGCGTCTTTCTGCTTCACTCTCAAGGAATCTCATTGACCCCTGAGTATGAACATGTTCCAATTCCAGTTTTCCCCGTACCTATTTTCTTTTTCATATAATCCTATAGTCTATCCTCTGTAGCCAAGATCCGGAATCTCAGGTTTACTTGAGTGGGGGTGAGAAGATGGAACAATTACAAATGATGAAGGAAATGTACAAAATATACATATGCATTTAAAATATATAAAATGTATATGTATTTGTATACATGTATGCAAAATGTATATATATATATATATATGAAATATACTGATATATGTATTTTTCTTTTTTTTTAAAGATTTTATTTATTTGACAGAGATCACAAGCAGGCAGAGAGAGAGAGGGGGAAGCAGGCTCCCTACTGAGCAGAGAGCCCAATGCAAGGCTCTATCCCAGGACCCTGGGATCATGACCTGAGCCGAAGGCAGCACTTAATCCACTGAGCCACCCAGGCGCCCCTATATGTATTTTTCATACCAAAGTATGTTTCTTTGGGAAAATGTAGGTATTTCTTTAAAATCAGAAATTTTTAAAATGATTTTTCTGTTAAAATATAAAATATTGCATAGTTGCAAAAGAGGAATCAATGTAAAGCAAAAATAAGCAATGAAAACTATATACATATATTAAAGAATTTCTGATGAAAAAGAACCTTGGCTCAAATGATCTTCAAGGAACAGATTCTTCTTTTAATATGTATTTTTCTTAAAGCATAGAGAAAAACACGAAGCAGATAGAAATTTAATATTAAAAACAGTTAAAATGATAAAAAAAGGAAAATTGGAGAGAACCTCACATATAAACACATATGAAAAAATACTTAAAATATTAGCACATACAATTTTAAATCCTTAGTTTTTAAATTATTAAAATTAAGTTCAAGATTATATTATATAGTAAATATCTTATAAATTTTATTATAAAATATAGTAAATCTACTTAAAGTCATTATTAATTTTTTTTAAAGATTTTATTTATTCATTTGACAGAGATTACAAGGAGTCAGAGAGAGAGGGGAAAGCAGGCTCCCTGCTAAGTAGAGAGCCCAATGTGGGGCTCAATCCCAGGACCCTGAGATCATGACCCAATCCAAAGGCAGAGGCCCAACCCACTGAGCCACCCAGGCACCCCTAAACCTATTATTAAATTTTAACAAATATCAATTTAGAAGCAATCTGGTTTCCTCTATAATCCTATTATGTTCTCTCTTCCACAACCTCTGTTGAATTACTTTAAAACCAGTTCCAAACATTGGTTTATTTCATCTCTAAATGCTTCAAAAATCTCTTAATTAGTAGAATTCTTCTTCCTCTTTTTTTTGCTTTTCCAGCAATTTATTTGTTAAAGAAACTATAGAGCTTTCCACATTTTGTACTCTGGTGATTGCATTCCTTGGTATCATTTACATGTTACTCTATCCCATATATTTCCTATAGACTGGTGATAAGGTAGAGTCTTTGTGTTGGGGTCCCCAAGAACACCCTCAGATTCAGTGATTCACTAGACAAACTCATAGGACTCAACATATAGTCATAGTCAAGGCTATGATTTCTCACAGCAAGAAAATACAAAAAGACATCAGTAAAGGGAAAAAGCACATAGGGTGAAGTCTAGAGGAAACCAGACACAAACTTGAAAGAGCCCTCTCTGGATGGATTGACACATTACTCACTTAAAACAAATGACAGCACACATAAAATGTCATATACTAGGGAAGCTCACTAGAAACTCAGTATTCAAGGTTTTTATTGGAAACTGGTCATGGAGGTATTCCCTGCCTACCTGGTTATCTTGTGTATTTCCTGACTCAGATGTGGATTCATCCATTTTTTAAAGGAGCCTTGGTTTACTTATTGGAAATGTTACTTAGGGACCACATTTTGGACATTGTGGGTGCTCGTTAACCTTGAGTTATTTATTGTTTCTAGGCTTTTCAGTAGACAAATCTAGAAAATATATTTTCTAGATTTTGGTTTGGTTTGTTTTAAGATAAAATATATATGATATCATATTGATGTTTGTAATTCAAATGTGGACTTTCAGAGTTTTTAACTTCCTTAATCTTATATCTACATGTTCTTGCCTCTTACACCAAAACTTCTCGTTCCTGATGCCATTGTTGTATTTGCTTTATCCTACTATACACAAAAGAGTTACAGAATAACAAAGCAAGAGTAGATTACTAAAAACAGTTTAATTTTTTTCTGTTATTTTGACCTTCAGGATATAAGCCACTAAGAAAGTTCAGTCAGTTTACTGTATTTTAAAGTCTCTTGAATTAATTATTTTCTGAGTAGTTTTGCCAGAAATTCAATACAGTTAGATTTATTTGTTTCATTTTAATTTTGTTTTTAACTTTGTATTGTTTTAATTTTGATTTGATTTTTATAATTTTATGTAAAATACATCCATGAGTACAAAGTGAAATCTATAAAAAAAGATATATAATTTTTTTTATCTTCAGTATCTATGTTCTTATTTCTTTCTCTGACTCATAGAGAATCATACAGTTTTCTCTAACTTATTTTTCTTTTTCATTTAAAAATACATACTGGGAATTATTCCATATGTGTATATAAAAGTATTCCTCATTTATTTTTGTAGCTACATATTTCCATTGTATGAATGTATAATAGTTCATATTTGATCAGACACCAATTAATGAGCATTTGGGTTCTTTCCAGTTTTTGCTACTATAAATAACGCTCTAGTAAATAGCCTTATGCATATGTCTTTTCATGTTTTTCTAGAGTATCTTTGGGATAGATTCCTAGAAATGAGCTTTCTGAGTCAAAGGCTAAATACTTATATAATTTTATTAGATACTGATAAATTTTCTTCCATGGGGGTTGGACCATTTTGTATTACCACAAGCAATATATAAGAGTTCCTATTTCCTCACAGCCTTGCCAACAGTTGTAAAACTTTTGGATTTTTGCCAACCTGATAGGGGAGAAATAATAATTCAGGGTAATTTTAATTGGCATTTTTCTTATTATGAACAAATTTGAGCATCTTTTGATATCTTTAAGGGCCAAGCAAATTTGACTACAAAATATATTAAAAAGTATGATCTTCTATTAACAAGTAAATGTATTCCAAATAAACAAGAGTGTTGATTAATAAGAAACAAATTAATATAACATGCAAGTATATTATATTTAATATATTCACTCAAAATAGGCCAAAAAGCACTTACTCATATGTCATTCAATGCCCATTCCTTAAGGGGTTTTATAGCTTCTAAAATTTGAATTTCTGTAAAATGAATTCTGCTTAGATACTTACCTCCCTTACTTTCTCACCTCTCAATAAATTAAAAGGAAAAGAAATGCAAAACAATAATGGTCCAGCAGCACTGTAAAATTATGAAGTGGGCCATCAAAGAAGCAGTAAATGTTAGGATTTTCTGGAAGACATGGTGCAGATATGATTAAAATTGCAAAGAAGTGTATTGGTTCCAAGTGCTGAAATTTAAAGATAAAGAAAGGATAACTCCCTGAGAGGTTCTCATTTCTTGGCAGATATATATCCCCAAAAGTCACAGAGCAGTCTTTATGTTCAGAGAAACTGAGGCCAATAGCTAGCAGGGGAAAAAAAAAAAAAGAAAAGAAAAGAAAAACAGAATTTCACTATGAAAACTGTTCTTCCTCAAGGAAGAACCCATTTTAGTTTTCGGATGGCTTATA
Organism: Lontra canadensis; assembly: GCF_010015895.1. Taxonomy (NCBI): domain Eukaryota; kingdom Metazoa; phylum Chordata; class Mammalia; order Carnivora; family Mustelidae; genus Lontra; species Lontra canadensis. Next base: position 13,561,549 of record NW_022631044.1, on the reverse strand, counting down.
TGGGGAAGGAATATTTAAATACCTGAAAATGTATGATGAGAAGTAGGCAGACAAGCAAAGATGCCAAGAACAAGGTAAATGGGTGGGAGGTGAGGAGGTGGAAGTATTCCAGAAAATTAGAGTATCATGTGCAAAGTCTTAGGAATGAACTAAGTGTAGTCTATAGACTAAAAGAATACTTGGGAAGCTGAAAAACCATATGAGGATTTTATACTTATTTAAAAGTATTCTTTCTGTTGTGAAGAAAACAGGAGGGATTAACAGAGCTTTAATTATAAAGACATATTTTATACCTTTCTCTCAGAAATTATCAGATCAAGTAGATATACAAAATACAATTAATCATAAAAGTTTGTCTTAATTTTTATTAATATAATTTTATAACCAACTAACATAGATACACAAGTAAATATATTTAAATATAATATACTTGCATGTTATATTAATTTGTTTCTTATTAATCAACACTCTTGTTTATTTGGAATACATTAACTTGTTAATAGAAGATCATACTTCTTGATATATTTTGTAGTTAAATTTGCTTGGCCCTTAAAGATATCAAAAGATGCTCAAATTTGTTCATAATAAGATACACAATCATATCAAATGTCCATGGGTTATTTTTTACAAATTGCTTGTAGGCTAAGACCTATAGCAAAATTACATTAAACCAAAGAAAGTAGATCAGCCACATTTTCTTACTATATTTCAAAGAACAAGGAATTAAATATAAAATAGAAATCTAATCTCTTGGAAATAGAAAAGAATTTCTTCTAAAAAATCAGTTAAAAGTAGAGGCTCTTTAGAACTCAGTGAGAATTTAAGCATGTCATATTGAATTCTGCGGGTTAAAGGCAAATGCGTATTAGAGAAAATTCATAGCTATATATTCTTATCATTAAATAAGAAACAGTGAAATTTTTTAAGAAACCACCTACCTGTGAAACAAACAAACAAACAAAAAAAACAAGGAGCAGAATAAATTAAAAAAGCAGGTAGAAGAGTTAATAAAGGCAGGAAATCATGAATTGCAAACTACATTGAAGACATAACAATAGTCAACCCTTATTCAATGTAATGGCATCAAAATACATAAAGCAAAAGCTATTATATTTACACCAAGAAACTAATATATATATATAATGTATAATGTATATTATATATATTATATATAATTTCTGTAAATTATATAATATATATATATATTTACAGTGAAAGAATGGAACATGTATCAGATTGAAGAATCAGATGGACCAAGAAACCAATAAAGATAATTTAAATAATACATTCAATAAGATTTATTTAACTGAGTTATACAGAATGTCATAACTTATACAGAATATATGTAATTTATATATCATGTTCTACAGATTATTTGCAAAAGTATGTCATTATATTTTAGGCCTAAAAAAAAGAAACCTCTAAATTTTGAAAAGTAGAACTTGTGCAAGCAATATTCTCTAATCGCAGTAAGAAAAATACAGTGCTCGCTGGGGCACCTGGGTGGCTCAGTGGGTTAAAGCCGCTGCCTTCGGCTCGGGTCGTGATCTCAGGGTCCTGGGATTGAGCCCCGAGTCGGGCTCTCTGCTCGGCGGGGAGCCTGCTTCCCTCTCTCTCTCTCTCTGCCTGCCTCTCTGCCTACTTGTGATCTCTACCTGTCAAATAAATAAATAAATAAAATCTTTAAAAAAAAAAAAGAAAAATACAGTGCTCACAAGAAATTAATAATAAAGTTATATGTTTTAAACCAAGGTATTCTAGATAAGATCAATAGCTGAGCTGAAACTTTGGCTCATTCCCCCCAAATTAATCATGTTTCAACAACATAAAAGAGCTACACAAAATTAGACTGACAGTAAACTTTTTAGGAACAACAGTAAGTGCAGGAAGATAATGAAGTAATGATAAGATTATTTTTAAAGTCAAGCCAGATTTTTTTTTTACTCTCTATGTTAGTTTTTGATTGCTGCTGTAACAAGTTGCCACAAACTCTGTGGCTTAAACCAATATAAATTTATTACCTTGTAGCTCTTGGCCCTTCCTCCATCTCTAAAACTACCATAGTGCATCTCTTATGTCCCTTTTTCACATTCAGTTCTTCCTCTGTCATCAGCCAGGAAAGGTTCTCCACTTGTAAAGACCAATTTGGTTAGGTTGAGCCCACCTGGATAATCCAGGATAGTTTTCCCATCTCATGGTCTTTATCCTAATCACATCTGCAGAGTCCCCTTTTTTGAATAAGGTAGTAAATTTCAGGGATAAATTTCAGGGATTGGGACACAAACATTTTTGCGAAGCCATTGTTCTGACTACCACATACCCTGCCAAACTATCAAATAAGTAGAAAGGAAACGAAACAAAAGGAATAGAAGAAAACTACCAATAATGTAGGATTCTAGGTTGACAGTATTTGTCTCCCTTTAACACTGTGTTTTGGTATTCATGGCTGCTGCTTGAAGTTTACTGTCAATAAGAGGGAAGGAGAACCCAAAAAGGAGAGTGTATACAATGCCATACAAAAACACGTTGATCAATTTAAAAAGTCTTCACTGAAATAATTATTACAATAACAAACATCACAATGACAATTTGGGAGGTTAAATATTGTGATCCCAACTGTGACAATATTAAAGAAGAAAAAGTGACATTTATAGAAAAAGTTAGTGTTCCAGTGTCCTGCTTCTCTGGAATATGCTAAATCCTATCTTCTGGAATTACACAGTAGTTGAGATAACAATCATTAGCCCTTTACTTCCCCGATCATAACTTAATACAAAATCAGCCAATCAAAGATAAAGCCATCAGTTTTGATGTAATTGCATTGATAGAGTTACATTAGTTGAGATGAGGGATGTTAAAAGATAACTTGAGGCATATTAAATTTCTTTAAAAAAAAGGATTTTCATTTATTTATTTGAGAGAAAAAGAGAGCAGCAGTAGGGCGAGGGGCAGAAGCAGAGGGAGAGGGAAAAACAGACTCCACGTTGAGCACTGAGTGCAATACAGGGCTGGACCCCCATGTATTGGGAGCACCACAAGGTAGGACCTCTGCCGAAGTCAGACACTTAACTGACTGAGCCCACTCAGGCGCCTGGAGGCATATTAAAATTCTTAAAAATTTATTTGAGCAATACTGTCTTCAATTAGGGCAGTGCCAAACCGGAAATGGCTTTCTGCACCTTCTGCAGAAATGAGTCAGAGGAAAGACCCATAGAGAAGGGACAGAAGCAAAGTAAAGAAATCACTATACTGGCTGTAGCTTACAGCCTAGTTGGCGGTTTGTGATTGATTGTCTTTAGAATTCAGATTTCCTGACCTTAAGACATTTATAGGCTGAGGGTTTGGTTTGCTTCTTATACGACCAGGGCATTGGAGTCATCTCAGTCCAACAGCCCTGTTTAATTAATTTAACAGGAAACATCAGGAAAAGATCACTGGGGTTGCCACGGAATTCCTGCTTGGATGTTACTGTACGGTAAGGGCTGGCCAACTTTTCCTTTAAAGGGCCAGATAGTAAATATTGTCCTTACTGTCCATACTGCCTCTGTCACATGTGTAATTCTTCAGTCAAAGCACCAAAGCAGCCATACACAAAGTGTCAATGTATTGTCTAAATGAATTTTTTAGAGCCTAATGTTAAGTTACAAATGAATAATTGTATTTGAATGAAGAGCAGGGTGGACTCTAGATTAAATGAATAAATCAATACATAAATACATAAAGAAAGGCGAGAACAACTTGATATTGCAACCTAACAAAAAATTAAACAAATTTTCATTACAACCCCATGTATCACTGGAAATGCAAAAAAACAAAAACAAACAACAACAAAAAAACCCTCCTAAATAAAATGCTAACAAAATGTTTAAAATATATTAAGAGAAAAATACTCAGTGACCAAGTAGGTCATTTCTCGAATGCAAGAGAGGGAAATAATGTCTATATAATTTATCTCTGGTAAGAGAAAAAAAAAACATGTTATTGTCTTAAGTGCTAAAATGCATTAAATAAACAGATAACTCTGCCAAGCATTTTTTAAAGTTTGATAAAATGAATTCTTCTTACCAAACTAGAGAAGGAAATCCTTGTTTAACATAATAAAGACCATCTCAACACAATATACTTCCTGAGTGACACAGTGAATTAAATCTCTTGAATGTCAGGGAAAAAAACAGATGGCTCAGGACAGTGTTTAACATTGTCCTTGAAGTTACAATCAATCCTATTAGATAGGGACAGTAATGAGACATACATTTTGAAAAGATTTTTTTGTTGTTGTTTAATATACTATTTATCAAAAAATACCCAAGAAAAACAACAAAAAGGTATTAATATATTAAAAGATATCATTATAAAATAAGCATTTAAAATACAATAGTTTTTACCTGTCAGCAAAAGCAAACCAGAAGATATAGTTAAAAGATTCTGTTTTAAATGTAGCAGAAAGACATAACATTCAGGAGCAAATATTTTTTTTAAATAAAAATACACAGGACTTAGATAAAGAAAACTGAAATATTTTATTAAAATTTTTAACAAAATAAATGAAACAATTCATTTTAAAAATTCATCATTAAGTCATTATGCATGTCTGTTTATCTTATGCTCTAATTTTCTGGGTATTAAAAGCATATCATAAAAAAAGAACTCTTGCTGGAGTGTGTTAAATATCTGATAGAGGAAATCATTTAAAAATATTCTACATCCATCCAATAAAATAGTAGAAAGAAAATCGAAGAAACATTATGAAATAACTCTTAATAATAGAGAAATAATATGGAAAAATGAAGTATTATCTCTTTACTTATATAATCAGAAAAAAACAAATTTTCATTAGAAAATATATTGATGGAAAAGGAAGATTTAGTCAGCAAGTGCTACTGGAACAATTGCTTGATTTTTTAAAAAATTATTTTCAAAATTTCACCACTTTAAGATATATCCAATAAGTTATAAAATATAGGAAGTGAAACTATCATAAATATTTGGAAAATATGTAAGTGCTTATTAGAAGGGAAAGGATTCTATATGCTTGAATGAGAGAAAATAATCACAGATTAAAAATGAAAAAATTTGACTATGTAAAATATTTATAGCATAAAAATGTAACCAAAATTAAAACCATGCAGTAAACATAACAAAGGGTTAATAACTGCTATATAAGGAAATTATGAATTGTGAATGAAACGCTATGATTCTACTTAATCCTTTATTAAAAGCAACAAGTAGAAAACTCACAAAAATTTAGCCAACTATTTAACAAATATATGAAAATGATCTGCTTGCTATCAAATGAAAATTTGACTAATAAAGATATACTTTATTAAATTATCAAATATTTCCTCAAATGCTATATACTGTGTCAGCAATTGTATAATGAAATTGATAATATCAGTAATTTGAGATAGCCATGTAAATAGAATTTTTCAGTTAAAAAGCTATTTGAATGTACAAATGAATAGTTCTAAGAATATTCAAACCTTTGTGCCAATAAATCTGCTTTCGGATATAGCTAAGGTCATCCTCCTAAATGCAGAAAACACATAAAGAACTTCTATGTTTATTTCAAAGTTATTCACAAGATACTAGAAACAACCCAGATGTTAGCTAAAATCACAATACCAGAAAAATTAACATGACTTGAAATGTAAACCTGATTTTAAGAAGAAAAAAAAAAAGCACTTGAAAATACAGATCAGAACATTGTCCATCTTATCTAAATTCCATTTTTAATGAAGAAGCATGTATTGACAAGGAATTATGCTGAAATGATAGCAAAAAGGCATAACAAATAAGGAAGGGGAAACTGAACAGAAGTGGTAAAAATGGCCACATTAGTAAGAATTTAAGTTCAACAGCTATAATAGAGTCTTAAAAGAAAGTCAGTAGTTAAAATAAAATGGAATAACTATGAGAACTCATATAATAACTCTATGCTGTCAAGACTAATGTGGTTGTGTCTGGTTTCTCTGCCATACTTAGGGTATTGCCCTCATTCACAGGTTCTCAGATTCCCCCACCAACTGGTGAAAAGACCAATTTAGTTGATGCATGATGGACCCCAAAGGCTCTCATGTAGGACTTAATTTTTGATTTGTATTAAAATTTGGATTTCCACAATCAATTATGCTACGCAGAAGTCTTAATAGAATTTTTAAGGTATTTGTACATTGCAGCCATAATTTTTTATATGTTTCAAATATTTAAAAAAAGAGAGAGAATATTACAAATATATATAAACTCAGGCATCTAGAATGGATAAACATGTTTGACACATTTTCTGCAGATAGTTTTAAAAGAAAATGTTATAGACACAGTTGGAATCCCTTAATATTTTTCAATTCCATTCCTTCCCCTCAAGATCAACTATTATCCTTATGTTTTGGGTTTTCTTTCCAAACATATGGCAATACTTTCCTACATATATAATGTATTATATAGCCATGAATTTTGAAAAATATTTAGATTGGGCCAATCAAACTCACAAAATACACTTTTAGAGCTGTTGTTTAAATTATATTGAATTTATCACTTGATTGAAGAAGAATTAATATTTTTCCTTTTTTAGTCTTTTCATTCATGAATATAACCTATCAATTCATTTACTGGTCTCCTTTGCTATGTACTTTAATTTGGAATTCTTTTATAATTTTCAATATAATAATCATTGATTATTTTATTATATTTAGTGTTAGAGCACTTTTGGGATTCCCTTTTATTATGAGACAGCGTTTTTTTTTTTTTATTAAAGATTTTATTTATTCATTTGGCAGACAGAAATCACAAGTAGGCAGAGAGAAAGGGGGAAGCAGGCTCCCTGCTGAGCAGAGAGCCTGATGCATGCGGTGCTTGATTCCAGGACTCTGGGATCATGACATGAGCCGAAGGCAGAGGCTTTAACCCACTGAGCCACCCAGGTGCCCCAAGACAGCTTTTTCTTAATAACATTTTCCAGTTGGTTTATTATGGGTTTATGGTTAATGTTTTCCTACTGGTCTTATAAAGTTACCTAGCTGATCTTTCTTGCTAGTGTAACTGGCTTGTCTGAAGTCTGTCTTAGATTTGTGTAGAAATTGTTGTATGGAAATTATACCAGTTACTACTTTTTCTTCTATTTCACTGTCCAAAACTTCCAGCAAATATAGGGAATGGAAGTAGCAAAAATGGGCACATTAAGAATTTAAGTTTAATAGCTATAACAGAGATTTAATGAAAATCAGTGGTTTAAATAAAATATCTACAAGAATTGGTATAATGACTCCATGGTTTCAGAGACCAACATGGTTTTATGGGGTTGCTTTGCCATTTTTAGGAGGCTGCCCTCATCTACATGTTTCTGAATGATTCATAGCTACACATCCAGCTCAGTAGGCAGAAAAGCCTAAAAATCAAAAAATGAGATGTGTTCCTTCCCTTTAAAGTTGTACCGTAAGGGGCACCTGGATGGCTCAGTGGGTGAAAGCCTCTGCCTTCGGCTCAGATCATGATCCCAGGATTCCAGGATCTCTCAGCAGAGAGCCTGCTTCCCTTCCCTTCCCTTCTCTGTGGGCTTCTCTGCCTACTTGTGATTTCTGTCTGTCTAATAAATAAATAAAATCTTAAAAAAAAAAAAGTTGTACCTTAAAAGTTACACACATTGTTTCCTAAACACTTCCAAAAATGGACATAGTTATACCCATTTAATGGAGAAGCTGGGCCATATAGGCAGCCATGGGCCCACCCTAAAAACCGTAGTTCTATTACTGTAGAGAGAACAGATATTGAAGGCATCCTTGGAAGGGGTTTCAAACAGACTGCTTCTAACATTTTACCAGTTTGAAGAAATTACCTCTTACAACTAGTTATTTTAGCCTTTTTATCATGAATGCATCTTTCTGTTGTTCCTATTGAGATGATCACATTTTTTGCCAATGCAGGATATTTCATTAATAAATAAAATGCTTAATGTTTCTTACATATTCCTATAGTAAGGCATACTTAGTCAAAGTAAATTATTTAAAAATATTCCTAGATTTGATTTGCAAGCATTTGATTTATGATTTAGCTTTTATTTTCTTAAGTGTAGTAATCTTTAATTGCATTTTTACGTATTACCCTTATCTGGTTTTGGAATTAGCTTATACTAATATCAGATTTAGGTTGGGTAGCTTTGGTTCTTTTAGTTTGTTCTCTGAAACTCTAAGATATGCGTTATTGATTCCTTGAAAATTAGTTAAATTCATAGAACAACTTCAGCTTGGTTCCTTTTCAGGCTAGGTGGCAGGAAGGGAGAACTTTTTTCCCAATTCAATTCTTGTTTCTGTTATGTCTTAAAGAATATTGGAATTTATATTTTTTCCTAAAACATTCTCCATTTATTTTAGGGTTTAAATTTTATTGAATTTTAAGTTATTCTAGTATTTCTCTATGCTTTCTTCTTCAGTTCTACAAAAACTGTGCTGATGTTGCATTTTCATTCTACCAACATATATGCACCTTCTCTCTTTTCCATTTGATCAATGTTGTCAATATTTATTTGTTTGCAAAAAAAACATATTTTGTCCTTATTGGTAATTAATGTTGTTTCTTTGCTTTGTGTGTAATTAATTCCTGGCTGTTTCTATTTTTTCCATTTTTTTACTTTTTATTTGGGAAAAAGAAAATTTAATTGTTTTTTTAAAAATAACTCAATCTTTTAATTTTCCTTATTTTCTAAAATATCTACTTAGCATATAAATTACCCTCCAGGCACATCACACAAGTTTTAATATAGGGTACTTCTACTGTTTGTTTCTAAATATTTTATAAGGTATATTACAATATAATGTTTATGCTATGAGATATTTAAAAGTGTTTTTCTTGTTTGTTTTCAATATCTTTCTTTCTTTCTTTCTTTGAGAGAGAGAGAGTAGGGGTGGGGGGAGAGGGGCAGAGGGAGAGGAAGAGAGAGAATCCTAAGCAAACTTCATACCCAGTGTGGAGCGAGAGATTGGGCTTCATTTCACAATCCTGAGACCATGACCTGAGCCAAAAACCAAGAATCAGATGCTCAACTGACTGAGCTACCCAGGGACCCCAACATCTTTTTATTTCCAATTACATTGTGTTAAGATCAGGTCATATGATTTATATGTTATCATGTTTTTGGAAGTTACAGACTTTTTAGTAGCTTAATATATTGCCAATTTTTGTACTTTTGAACGTGTATTTGAATAGAATGTACATTATTTTAGGGGCGGGCCTATACTATGTCTACAATATTGAATTTTTAGTAATATTTTTAAATTCTTCTATACTCAACTTATTTTTTAGATTGCTGCTTCCTAAGACTTTCGTGGATAAGAACGTCAAAACATTCCACTATAACAGTGGAGAAACCTGGTAGATACTACCTAACACCTACCTTCACCTTTCAAAGGTGACATCACTTGTGATGAAACCTATCACTCCATGTCTCTCCTGATACAATGCACTGAGAAGAACACAACATCACTCCTGTGCTTTTCTTGCCAAAAAATGTATAACCTCAATCGAATCGTGAGAAAATATCAGACAAACCAAAAATGAGGGGATTTCTAGATGTAATTGATCAGTATTCTTTAGTAAGCTTTTGCTTCATGTATCATCAGATATTATTATCAACTAAGTAAAGTATATTGACCTGTGTCTTTCAGATGGATAATCACTGCATGAGTCTCCATTTCTTTTCTATCCTGACCTATATAGTCAGGATCCCATTAGGAAAGAAAACCACACAGTACAGAGAATCTGTGGCACAAATGATGGAGCATTGAAAATTTTGAGGGAGCCCAGAGATGATAACTGTGAGGGGCAGTTACTATCTCTAGGACTCAGTGAAGGAATAGAACCTAGAAGCTCAGAACAGCTGCCCCACAAAAGTGGTGCATAGGTTGCTAATAAAACAGGTGGGACTAGACTGGTTTTGGGTGCACCGAAAGAAGAAGATGGAAGCAGAAGCTAAGAGACATGATGGAGCAACAATGACAGAAGAATGCGAAGTCCTTAATTCCTTTCACTCTCTCTGGTGCCATCTATTGGCAAAGCTTAATGGAAACCAGCTGGAACAGCATCTGGGAAATGCAATTTGCAAAATCGCAGTACCACAGACAAGTTAAGAGCAGATTTGGTGTTAAGAGACATAAGGCAAATAACTGACATACCATTACTGCTTTCCTTCAAATCTGGTTCTCCCAATATTAAAATTATAACAGCAGCCTTCTTTTAAGACTTGCAGGTATACCTTCATCATTATTTAAGAATTTTTTATTTTATGCCATCTCCTTTCAAAATTTATACTGTTTCTCTTTTAGTAACAAAATTTATTTTAGGAGCACCTGGGTGGCTCAGTTGGTTAAGCATCTGCCTTTGGCTAGGGTCATGATCTCAGGGTCCTGGGATGGAGCCCTGCATATAGGGCTCCCTGCTCAGGGGGGAGCCTGCTTCTCCCTCTCCCTCTGACTCTCCCCCTCCCCCTGCTCCAGCTCTCTCTCCCAAATAAATAAAATCTTTTAAAAAATGTATTTTTAAAGTTTATTTTATTAATGTTTAATGTTATTACTGACATGTATATAATAATTTTTTAATGTTTTCCTTTTCATTTACCATAATTTTTATTAAACCTAACTTTATTTTTTCTTTCCACCACCTATTAGAGTCATCAAATTCTGTTTATTCCTTTAATTTTCCTCCACTAATCTGGAAAGTTTACCTTCTGTTTTTATTGTGTTAGTTGTCACCTCTCCCTCTTTTAAACTAAAGGCTTTTAGTTTAACTTTTTTAATTTTTAATTTTTTTGTCAACCTGTACTCTTTTAAATTAAAATATTTCCATTTTAATTTTTAAGCTTTAAGTTTTAAAATGTATACTTATTTCTAACCAAACCTGTTCTACCTAAGTAGTCTATAGCCCTATCCTCCTCTTAAATTATATAGGAAACTCAGAATATATCAGATCCATACATTTCCTCCTATTGTCTATGTGGTTGCTATCTTCTCCTTTAAAAAAATTCTCTTCTCAGACAAATCTTTCATTTTTACTAATTAATATAGTTATAAATTTCTTTATTTATTATTTCCTCATACATGACATGTTTTTGTTCTAGATTTAATTTCCTTCTTATTATTTTTCTTTCTGCAAGAACATGTATGTGTTAACATGTATTAATAATACTGAAAATGTCTTTATTTCATACTTAATCCTGGGTGACAATTTATCAGAGTTATAGAGTCTAAGATGAAAGTTGTTTTATTCTCTCAGTACTTTGATGTATTGACATTTTATCTCAGTGTGTCTAGGTATCTATTTTGTTTTTATTTTTCCTGCTTAGGACTCAGTGGATTCATTTTTAACCTCTAGAAAATCACTGAATATTAACTATTTGAATATTTCTGTTTCTCCATTCTATCTATTCTCCTTCTCTGGAATTCTTACTCGACATTCATTCAAGCTTATCATTCTGTCTTCTGTGTTTCAACTTCTATTTCATATTTCTCATATTTGGTTTTTATTTATTACTTTGTCAATGATTTTTCTCCTATCTCATATCTTCCAGTTCACTAAGTTTCATGTGTATTTAATTTGCTGTTTAACCTTTTAATTTTAATTAGTAGACTTTTGTTTTCTAGAATTTTCAGTTGGCTGATTAAGATGATCCATTTTGAATAAAGGGACACCACTACCAACATAAAAAGATAATAAGGGAATATTATGAACAACTCTTCCCATAAATTTGACAACATATATCAAAAGGGTAAGTTATTTTATTTATTTATTTATTTATTAAAGATCTTGTTTATTTACTTGACAGAGAGATAGAGAGTGCAACAAGCAGGGAGAGTAGCAGGCAGAGAGAGAGAGGGGGAAGAAGGCTCCCCGCTGAGCAAGGAACCCGAAGCAGGGCTCCATCCCAGGATTCTGGGATCATGACCTGAGCCGAAGGCAGACGCTTAACCCACTGAGCCAACCAGGTGCCCCAGGGTTAAATTATTTTAAAGATACAAACTGTCAGACTCACTCAAGAAAAACTAGACAAACTAAAAGTTACATCTGTTAAGGATAAATTTGTAGGTACAAATTTCCTAACCAAGAAAACTCCAGGCTCAAACGGCTCCACTGACAACTTCTACCAAATAACTAATGACTAATAATATCAATCCTATACAAACCCTTCTATATTATAGAAGAGAAAATATTTACTAACGTATTTTATGTGGCCAAGAAATTCATGCAAATAGATGACAAGAAAATTGTCAATGTTCCTCATGAACAGACACAAATACCCTCAACAAAATACTGTCAAATTAAATCTAGCAATAAGCAGAAAGAACAATACATCATAACCAAATAAAACTTATCCCAAGGGTTTAAGGTCAGTTAAACATTTGTCAATGGATCAATGTAATTCACCATGGTAACAGACTAAAACATTAAAAAAAAGATATTAACATTTCAGCAGATGAAGGAAAGAAATGTATTGAAATTCAACATTCAAATGTGATTGATTCAACAAACAAGCAAACAAAAAGCTCTCACCAAACTCAGAGTTGAAGGGAATTTCCTTTTCTCCTTAATTTGGTAGAAGATGTTTACCAAAAAATCAACTAACCATGGTATGTACGAGTGGATGATTAGCCCCAAGATCAGAAATAAAGTAAAGATGCTCCACCTTCAACCTTCCTATTCAAAATCATGCTGAAAGTTCCCACTGTCATTACAAATTGCTCTTGGGATGCAGAACAACTAGAATCGCTCAAACGTTACTGGTGGAAATGCAAATTGTTAACAGCCTCTTTCAAAGTGTTTGGAAGTTTCTTATGAAGTGTATTAAATACACTTCTAACTCCTAGGTATTTATCTGAGTGAAATGACAATTTATGTTCACACCAAAACCTACATGCAGATGTTTATAGCATCTTTATTCATAATTGCTAAAAACTGTAGAACAGACAAAAACAATGTGGCAACTCCATACAGTGGAATAATAACTCAGTAATAGAAAGGAAGGAACTCCTCATCCTCGTAACAACATGGATGAATCTCGGAGGTGTGATGCTAAGTGAAAGAAGCTACATTCCAAAGGCTACGCACACTATATAACTTCATTTACATGATATTTTGGAAAAGCCAAAACGGCTGGGACAGAATACAGATCAACTGGTTCTAGGGCCTTTTGGAAGGACGAGTCAGCTACAAAAGGGGGCGTGGGAAATATTTGGGGCTTAATTTATGAATAAACCTACACTGTGTGTGTGTGTATATATATATGTAGTCAAGATATAAAATATATTATAATGCATTATATATAATATAATAAATATATAATTACATAGTACATATATAATTATAATATATTTTATATCTTAATTAGAGTGATAGTGGTTACACAACTGGGTATATTTGCCAAAACTTGAAAACTGTGTACCAAAAAGGGTGAATTTTACTGTACATAAATTATAATTTCATTTTAAAAAATTTAAAAATACTCTTCTTTCATACATTCTTATTCAAGCTTTATGTTTTCTTCTTTCTGTTATCTCTTTTACATTTTTGGCATGCTTACATTAAAGCCTCTTCATATTGTTTATGATTTCTACTTCTTGAGATATTTTATCTTCAGCAATGGTTCAGTGTTTTTTGTAATGATTTTTACCTATGGTTCTACCACCTACTACACTCAGTGTGAATTTGGTCTTCATAGTTATTCAGAGTGTGTGCTAGCTCTTGACTTTTCCCACCCAAGGCACAAGAGAATGCCAGTTTTTTATTGCTTCCTAGCTAGCAGACAGGGTTTGGGGTTTTTTGTTGTTGTTGTTTGTTTTGTTTTTTTCCTATTTCCAGTTTCTTGAGCACAGCAACCCCTTTATAGTTCAGTTTCTGTACCCCGGTTGCATGAATCCAGTCCCTCACCGCCCATCCACAAAGATATTAAACCCAGGCATCAATGTCTGGAGATACCCTATGAGACATTCAACTTCAGTATCAGCTCACCATTGTGCCTGTTTCAGTCCATTTCTGGCAACTAAGCTTCCCATTTCATGGATTCACACTCAAATACATGTTTAAATTATTTTTTTTTTTCCTAATATACTCTGTGCTTTGGTTCCAGAAAGTGATTGGTGGCATTTCCAATCAACTAAGGCTGCCGTCTTGACAAAAAGTTTCACGACAATATTTCCTAACATATAATTCTAACATTGGTTTTGTTCACACACATTAAGTGAGTTGGAACATTGGGTTATGTTTGGGCATTTAAAAAAAAGAAATTTATATTTTAATTACCCGTTACATGGCATCAGTTTTCTACTAAATACTTCATGTTTTACTAAAAGTTTAGTTGTTGCTATTTCCATAGTGCCTATATGTTATTTTTAATGCATTCGTAATCCGTTCAGGTAGATGCATTCTTAAGCCAGTAAGTGCCACAGATTTAATCAACAAACAAATAAGCCTTCTTTGTAATGTAGCCTTGAAGTTCAAGAAAACCTGGAAGTTGAGATGTATAAAGTATCCACATTATAAATGCATTCTCATTTTTTTCAGAGAATTCAGATTTGTAAATAAAATTTCCAATTTTAACTCAAAAGTAGTTTAAAATAATGTTTACCTCCTGTTTGTGTTACTGCTTTAAGAAAAATATATTTCCAAAATAATTTATAAAGCTGCCAAAGGATAGATAAGCTAATAACACTGTATAATAGATCACTAGATTTAGAACATCTAACTGGAAAAGCTGGAAATGAGAAGTTTAAAGTTCAAGGAGGTCTGAAATCTAACAAGCTTAATCAAAGGAAAAGATGTGAAATGTTCACAAAAAGGAGTCTGCAAAGCCACACACACAGAAAGACTCTGCCAGTGTGGGAAAAGAATGGCAACTTTTTCCTATTAAGAAAAAATAAAAATAGGTCACATTGTTGACCTTGGCCATCCTCTGGCATAGTCATGTCACAGCCATAACACAGAGCATAACATAAATGGCCAAGGGGCTCTCAACATGTGAGAACAATTTCTGAAAAGGGGGTAGGAAATCAATTCATACTAATTTTAACTCCCTCTTGTTTCTGCAAAAGCTCATCTTGATTTCTTGGTGAACTTTAACACTTTTAGTCTCCTTGACACAGTTCAGTTTTCATACAGTTCCCCTTAGACTACAAAAGAGATCACTGGACCATAGACAGTGCAACAGATAAACATGACCTATCTTGTACTAAAAACGAGTATGTCATACTGAGCTGAAAGAAAAGAATAATACAGGGTAAATATGGTCCAGATGGTAGCATCAGATTATAAGCAGAAATACATTAAAATTTGCCTCTCAAAATGGCATAGGAACTTTTTATACATACCATCAAAACCATCCCCAGGTCTAAAAGTAAACATCACTCCAATATTACTGTCTAGTGTTGCACAATAATTCACAAATTACTGAACCATTCAGTCAATCAAAGAAAAAGCATTCATTAAATAAAAACTTTTACTCAAATTTTACTGAACACCATTGTGAAGATGAGCAGTATAAGAATATCTTGTATTTCAGTAACATTTTAATATTTAAAAAAAACTGTGATTGCTGTTAGTGTGGGAAAACACACAATATTTCATAGATTGTTCTCATTTTCTCATTATAATACACACACACACACACACACACACACACACACATACACACACACACTGGATTAAACAAAGGAGAGGTAAAGAACACAACCCGGTTTAGTCAGGAAGAGGGAAGGGTTGGGAAGATGAATGATAAGAATTTCTCTATCCACAGGGACAGATGGAAAAGAATAACATCCTTGAATATCTCAAAATCCACCTCCTAAAACAGAATGGCATGCATCATTAAAATAAAAGACTTTGACCCACCTCCTATTCTCTGACTCTAAGATAAAGATACATAGTCTGTATTTACCAATAAATCACTGAACATGTTTCACATATAAGAGGCACACCTTCTTAGTTCAGTAAATTTCATCATTACCCCTGTTTATACATCCCTTAGGCACTAAAGTTTTTGATATTCGGTATGGTTCTATATCTTGATTGTAGTGGTATTTACATGACTATGTGCATTTCCTAAACATAGAACTAAACTTTTTTAGAAGAGTGAATTTTACTGCATGTAAATTATATGTCGGCAAAAAAAAAGTTAAAATATATACAATATGATAAGAAGTGATGGGATGTGGAGGCACTGTTGTGTAGAATCTGGATATAGCTACATAAAGAAAAGCATTGTAAATAAGTATTAGAACAGAGTAATGCTGACAGGCATTGGGAGGTAGGCTTAATTCATCCTATAGCATTTACCAAAGTAGAATAGTCCAAAGAATGTTCATAAACATATAAAAAAAGCATGTTTCTTGAAAATAATTTTAACAAATACTGGCTTTAAAAAGAGTGATTAACAAGTTTCTCTGCTATAGGATTTCTCCAGGTGCTTCATGGTGCATTTCCAAGAGGAGAAAGCAGCACATTGTATTTCCCAAAATTATTTGACCGTTGAACACCTTTCTCCAGACACATACAAAATGACAAAAAAATGGCAACCTGAGATTAATTTGACCCTCCAGAATAGTTAGAAGCCCTGAAATTAAAATGAGAAGAAAATTCTACATAAAACAATGATCCCCTGTGCAACAAACATTGTACTGGAGACCATAAATCTTGACTTTCAAATCATGGACAGATCTAGATGCAAATTTTCTCATGGCTTAAATATACAGTTAAGAGAACTAAAGATACAAACATGTATAGATGTATACTGCCTGTCCAGTTGTTCCTGATTTCAAGAACAGATAAACAAATATATTTATATGTGTATATATATATGTACATATTTCATATATATAGATATTTCACACATATATATTCATATACATATATTTCAAAAAATACTTGAGTCACAAGAGAAAAGCACAATTCCCTAAAAACTTGAAATCAAAGCATAACTAAAATTTCTTCCTACACAAAACATAAGAATACTGTGTAAAACATTTATTTGGTATACCAAAAAAAAACCTAAGAAGTTGAGTTCTATAAAGCAGAAGCAGGGAGTCATGAGAAGGCAATATTCTGAGGTGAAATTGGACAAGAAAAGGAAGCTGGCAAATTCTTCACAAAATTGACAAATAATCAAATAACTCTTAAAAGTAACAACAGAATAAAAATGAATAATTGTATCAGGAGAGAACAAAATTGACCTTAGAAAAAGCCAAATCAGTAACATGAGGACAAACTCAACTGCCTCTTTCCACGTTACAAAAAACAGAAAACGAGAATATAATCCAAAGATACTGGCAGAGCTTCCAAAACTCGTCACAATCTGGCCCCTGCCTAACTCTTCTGACTCATTTTACCACCATCTCAACCCTTCCACTTAACACATCCCACACTTCAGCCTTAAATAATTACTTACAACTCCCTGAATATGATGCTACGCTTTCATTACCCTAATTTAAGAGCATCAACTGTGGAGTGAAAATGCCAACTCGAATTTCAATTCTCCCAGTCACTAGCCTTATGATTTTGGAAAACTGACTTAGCTTTTCTTGCCTCAGGTGCTTCATCTGCTTTTAGGGTTTTTCCTCCTCTTTTCCAAACAGCTAAATCCCTGTAATGTAGCCTTGAAGTTCAAGAAATTATATTGGCATTCTTTCTTGACATCTCAGTCTGAGGTTTACTGTCATTCCCTGATCTCCTAATCTGTGTTAGGCATCTCCAAAGCATCTGATTTTTTTAAAACGAAATTCATGTCTTTATTATTTTCTCTTCTAGCATCTAGAAGAGTAGTGTGTAAAAAAAAAAAAATCTAGTAAGTAACTACTGAAAGTGCAAATACATGAAGAAATGAGGTGATTAATAAAAAATAGCTGAATAATGCTAAATTTTAGTCAGAAAAACAAGGTGTTGGATTCACTTAAGATGTTCAGAATTGGGGCGCCTGGGTGGCTCAGTGGGTTAAGCCTCTGCCTTCGGCTCAGGTCATGATCTCAGGGTCCTGGGATCGAGTCCCGCATCGGGCTCTCTGCTTGGCGGAGAGCCTGCTTCCTCCTCTCTCTCTCTTTCTCTCTGCCTACTTGTGATCTCTCTGTCAAATAAGTAAATAAAATCTTAAAAAAAAAAAAAAGTTCAGAATCACTAGGTAAATAGAGGTTTGGGAACAGAAGATATTGAGCGCCTTAAAACGGTATGTTTTTGGCTAGGAGCTAATGTCTCAATAACTCTGATTTAGGTAGAGATCATACTAGAAATCCTCTGTGTTCCAACCAACACTTAAATTTCAGGAGCTTCTGCTTTTTAACAGCTATAGTTTCATGAAGAAAATGAAGAATGGGTTGAATTCGAATATAAGAAAGTCTGTCATTCCAGATTAGGGAATAACATGTACCAAGACATGAATATGTCAGTTGTCTTACAGTGAAAGAAGAATAACTCAGTAAAACTAAATACAAGAGTTAATCAGAATTCACTATTGTTTCTTTACGATTACATTATATTTTACTACCTGGAGAGGAATCATAGTGTGATGGTTGAATTCACATTTTCTGCAGCCAGACTATCCACATCCTGATCTCAATCCTGACACTTCTAATACATTTGTACAAAGTTTTAAAACAGTGCCTTGACTCTATCATCCATAAAATGGACACAATAAAAGCATTAACATTATAGAGTGATTCTAATGGTTTAATAACATAATACATGTAAGCCACTTAGAATAGTGATTAGTACATTTAAGTGCTCAATAATATTATTTAATTTGAGGCCACATGCCATTTCCCATGAAGGTTGGTTATATGTCTTTCAACATTTAGCATAACTAAACCCAGTTCTTTCTAATCCAGAATTATATTGGCTCACTGCCACTTTAAGGCAGGCTATAGCACTAACAACCCAAATCTTACTTAGGGTAGCATGGTACCTAATGTCATAAACATCAAAGGA
Organism: Lontra canadensis; assembly: GCF_010015895.1. NCBI lineage: Eukaryota > Metazoa > Chordata > Mammalia > Carnivora > Mustelidae > Lontra > Lontra canadensis. The sequence goes on along the minus strand of NW_022631044.1, from coordinate 13,542,607 downwards.
AGACTCTAATCTCCGAGAATACCTGTTTGTTCTCGTTGGTGCATTCAAAAATCCCAAGTACAATTGCATTAAGTCAGATTGTGTTAAGCAATAGATTGTTCTTAAAGGCAGTGTATCTCTAGAAAAAGTGAAAAGAAGAAAGAAGGCAAGGAATGAAGGAAGGGAGGGAGGAAAGAGAGAAAGAAAGAAAGAAAGAAAAAGAAAGGAAGAAAGAAAGGGAAAAAAGGAAAGGAGGAAAAGAGGAGAGAAGGAGGAAAGAAGGAAGGGAGGAAGGAATTAGAAAGCAAAAAGAAAGGGGAACAGGAGTTTAGACCATGTCCCTACTCAACCAGAAAAAATGTAGCAGAAATTGCTTAAACACTCTAAAAACTTCTTTCTAAATCACACTGCACATGATCCACTGATTTTGTTTGTTGCCTTGGACCAGACTCATTCAAAGAAGTAACTGAAATATTAATCTGATCTGTGATTCGGAAAATGTTTCTCAATAAAAATATTCAAAAGCCTGACGGCTTCTCAGCTCTCAGATGAATTAAGATTTAACTCTGACATGAATTGAACCTCTCTCTGGGGATGCTTCTCTTTATGGGGCTGAGATCACAGAGTTCATCCTTCTGGCACTAGCAGCTCTTTGATTTTTGTCAGGGAGGCCTGCCACCAGAGCGCAATGCGTAGCAACGTGAGGGTATGTCTCCCATATGAGGGTATGTCTTCCCTAATGAAGAGCTAGCCTGGAGGGGGGGGTAGGTTGGAGGGTAAATTTCAAAGAGGGGAAAGGTCAGTTCTTGGTCAAAGTCTGAAGAGCTTATGGAAGAAAGAAAACTTCGAAAATAAAGCATTAACATAAATTACTGAACACAGGCTTTCAAGTTCTGCAGAAAGAGATGAAGCCATGCTACCGTGATAAAGGTTCCCTTTTAAGAGGATGTATCCATCTTTGTCCTCTTCTTATTACTTCAGAAAATTATCAGAAATGTCAGTAGACGATCCTATGTGAGTTTCTTGAGAAAAACTTTACAGGCACTGAAATTTTAAAGAGATCCCACCTCTTTAAATCAGAAAGGTGATAAGGTCATGGTTAGCTTTCTGGGAAGAAAATAAAATCTGTAACCTTTCCAGGAGAATAGCCTTTACTAATTGAGGGGGAAATGGTTAAGTTGACATAGCATTATAACATAAACTGCATTAGTTCAAAGAGATAAGGACATGAGTCAGTGTCAATAATCTAGTACACCTCATAGTCTGAATAAACTCGATAATTATTTTCCCAAAGGAAGGTTTAGGGGGATCCTGAGACACCTGTTCTTTATACAGTTTGGAGGAATAAGATAGCTGCCCAGTCCCCATTTTCCACCACTGTCCCACTGGGATGAGTGATAGAAAGACAAACATACTCAGAAATGTACAGAAACAAAAACTCAGATAAGAAGAGGGAATATGGCAAAAACATTAGGTCTTTGCAGGCAAGAAGTGAAGAGTTGTAGTTTTGGTCTCAGGACTACTTTGCACACTTAAAAATTATGAAAACCCCAAAGGCCATTTTGTCTGTGGATTATGTATTTCAATATATGCTGGTTTAGCAATAAAACCTGAAAAAGTTTATCTATTAATTGATCAGTTCCTTTAAACAGAATAACAATAAGCTCATTCTATGTTTATATAAACAACATATATTTTTACCTAAATTTCTATATTTTTCCAAACAAAAGAAAAATTAGTGAGAAGAATGACATTATCTTTTTTTTTTTTTAAGATTTTATTTATTTGACAGACAGAGATCACAAGTAGACAGAGAGGCAGGCAGAGAGAGAGGAGGAAGCAGGCTCTCTGCTGAGCAGAGAGCCCGATGCGGGGCTCGATCCCAGGACCCTGGGATCATGACCTGAGCCGAAGGCAGAGGCTTTAACCCACTGAGCCACCCAGGCGCCCCAAGAATGACATTATCTTATACTCTTGCAAATCTCTTTTAATATCTGGCTTAATAAAGACAGCTGAATTCTCTCTGCTTCTGTATTCCATCTGTTGTGATATCTTAATTTTGATTAAAAATATCAAGAAAATCTGGTCTCACACAGAAATGTAGTAGGCAAGGGAAGAAGCATTTTAATAGCCTTTTCAGATAAGTGTGAGTACTCTTCTCTGATAGTACACTAGTATCTGACAAGTGATAATTTCCCAAAGGTTAGCTGCAAAGTAGAATTTAAGATCATATCAACAGACTTTCTATACTCTATCACATTAAAATCCATTGGTCATTATGACACTTTGAATGAATTGTTCATCCATACATGATTTGAAACATCAGGCATTTGTCTTTTGGAAAATAATACTTTGCTGAGTTATGCAGATCTTGTATTACAAAATACATTTAAAAAACCCACCTACATTCGTTAATATCACTACTAAACTCATCAAAAAAAAATACTTTATTAAGAAGCTGTCAAGCTCACAGAAGTGCCTAGGAGTCTTCCAAAAACTTAATTTTTGCCTGAAATCTTAAATTTTATTATTGGCAACAAATATTGTAAATGGTTTCCTTGAAGTGATAGTTTCACTCCATTCATTATCGAGAAAATATTGCCAAATACCCAAGTCGACATAATCGTACTTTTTCTGTCAGTCATTTTTTTCAAATAAAAATAATGTTCCATAAAAAAAAAAAGTAGTTCAGCTCACTTCTCAAATAATCACACTACCGCTTTTGCTCCAGACAGTTTCTCTATCTCTGAGTACTTTATGCATATTTCCTGTCTTGTCACACAATGTTACAAAAACATGGACTCAAGGGACAAGATTTAATACAATAAATTTTATACAAGAAGTTTTAATTTTCATCAAAAACATTCTATGTGCAATTGGCTTTAAAAAGAAAAAAAACAAAAACAAAAACAAAAACTGTGAGTCCGGCTGGTACTATGGCCTGGATTCATGTGAAAATGTGAGTTTTACCCACCACCTTTGTTTTTGCCCAGCAGAGCACATGCCAAAGCACAGAAGCAAGCCAAGTCATGTCTTAACATTATTGTGAAATATATTTTACCTCATAAACCACCCATGAGGGTCTTGTGGACCCCCGGAGGACCACAGATCATACTTTGAAAACTGACGATACAGAGAAGAGTTGGTGAAAGCCAAAGGAATAAGCAAGTCCTATGAGAGGCTTCATTAAGGAGCAGAGGGAAAGGCTTTGACTCTGCTTTTTACACTGATCCATTAAGGAGGGAATCTTTGGGACTAGAAGTGTTGGTCCTATCCAGAGGAAGTCCAACATGGGAAGCCAACCCCTTTTAAAAACCTGTCTTGAGTGGAAAGGCCTAGGAAGAATTTCAACCCAAATTAGAACAGGAAATCTCTGGACTTCAGGGGGGGGGGGGAAAAAAGTCTTCCAAAAAAGAGTGAGATTCTAAGCAATAGACAGAATGAGGAAAAAGCTAGGGATATGATAAAGACAGCTAATGTGTTCCCTGTCTCAAACTCTAAGCTTAAAGGAAAAACAAAACCCATACAATTCTGATCCTAGAAGAAGCAGAGTGTAGTATGATTTTGAGCAGTTGATGGAAGGAAAGGAGAGAGGCTCTATTTATTTGATGTCAAGAAATTTCTCTTTTGAGCAGCTCAGGGATTTGGACTTTGGATTTGGATTTGTAGAAAAGGAAGTATTTGCATAACCATAATGATATAAATACTGTTTACTCATTTTTAATATATATAACTATATATAATTTTGTCATTCAACTAATTATCTCTCTATATATACACACACAAATGTATATGTTTATGTTATAATAAATGTATATGTTACTTATACATATTTCAGTCTGGTGTAGCACATGTGAATGTTATCAATATTTGAGACGGAGGACAGAAAAGATATTGAGAGAGTGTGTATCCATAGTAATGGGGAGTCAAGATGCATTTGAAAATTAATAGAATAAGAAATACAGGGAAACTTTAAGTATTTAAGAAAAGTGTTGTTCAACATTATAAACTGAAGAGATTTAAAAAATGTTACAACTGTCACAAATTGGAAGAGGTAGGAGAGATAGGTATTAAGAATGAAATAAATTTTCTTTGATAATTTTCTTTGAGTCAAGATTAGGATAGAAATTACATTATTTAGACAACCTTAGTGTTAAAAATATCTGTTAACTATTTTAGCACAGACGCATAATGATCAGACCAGAAGTCTATATATCCAAAATAGAGGCTGACTAGAACACCCTGGCTACATACCAACTGTTTTTAAAAAGAATTAGGGAAGGGGGTGCCTGGGGGGCCAGTCATTAGGCGTCTGCTTTCAGCTCAGGTCATGATCCCAGGGTCCTGGGATTGAGCCCCCCCCCCCACCGCCTCAGGCTCCCTGCTGGGCGGGAAACCTGCTTCTCCCTCTCCCACTCCCCTGCTTGTGTTCCCTCTCTCACTGTCTCTCTGTCAAATAAATAAATATAATCTTAAAAAAAAAAAAGAAAGAATTAGGGAAGTAACAACCAGGAGAAATAAAGATAGGAGGAAGCCAAAAAGATAGGCAGCGGTGAAGTAGGAAACTATAGCTTTTTCTTAAAAACTATGTTGTGCTATTTTAATTTTTATTATATGTTTAATTTTTATTACTTTGATGAAAAGTAATATTAGTATATAAAAAGAATCTTTTTACCCTATCAGTAACTAGGACCACTTAAAAATTGTGCTGCCATTCTCCTTAAAGTCTATATACAATTAATGTTTAATGGAAATAAATTTAATAAAATGTAATGGTAAACATTTCCTTGGTTTAGTAGCAGATTTCAAAAAAAATTGCTCATGTGTTCTCATATATATTCTCAAGGATATATAAAGGAATTACTTCAAGTTTTAATTTAGGAGATAATTCATCATTTTACTTATTTCTCATGAGGACAGAGAAGCAGTGGAAAATATCTTTATCTCTAGGGCACATTTTTTTTTTAAGTTATCAATGCTTTAAAATAGTAGGAGATTCTCCTTACCAAAATTAAAGATGATGTTGGGAATTTTATTTTACTTTAATGAATGGGCCCCAATGAACCATAACTTATATCTATATGGCACAATTAACTATCCTTTTTGTTCTTTAGATCACCACAGAGAACAGGAGGCCTACAATAATTACTAGAAGATGTATTTCGAGGACATTGCTTTACTTGAATTTATGAGTAGTACAATTAGTCACAGATATTGTTGGCTGCAAGAAATAAGTCCATGAAAAATAGTCTCCCAAATAACATAGATGTCTGTGAGAAGAATTATTTGAATGTTGGACCAATTCATTCTGAAGGTCTAGGAAGTCAGTAAAGGAAATTATGTTAAGAAAAAAGTTATCAAAATGTAATTACTTACAATTTTCATATACTTCAAAACCTAGGATTTTGTAAAAATGTATGCACATTTATAAATATGAAAAAATGTTTTTATTATTGAACAGTTGTTACATTACACTGTAGAGAGGTGTGGGAGATGGAAAATCAGAGTCCCTGAACATTTGGTTTCATTTAAAGGAGGCCTGACACAGAGCAGTTTTGAAGTTACAGTCCATTTAACCAAAACTTCCATCTCAAATCAACTTCCTCACTCTGTAATTTAATAACTTTGTGTAGTATTTTAGAACTGCAGAGTCAAATAATTTAGTATTTCAGTCTTTTTGGCTTTCTTATTTTGTATATTTCAAACACTCAGGTTGTAGTTCCTTCTTTACTTATGTTTACTTACTTTTGGTAGACCCTACAGGACATAAATATATGTTAACATTTATATATAGTTTGGTTATATATATATTAGAAAAATAGCAGAATTTCTACATATATGTACATAATGAAAAAGAAATCTTCCTAAAGTGAGCGATATTGGATTATTCAAATAGAGTCGCTTCACGTTTGAACACATATGTCTACAGCAGCCTAATCAACAGCAAAGATAGACAGTTTAGTAATTCAAATCTTTGATTATCTTTAATCAAATAAATACACTTTGAAGCTATAAAAGTCATACATAAATATATAAAGAATATAAATGTATAAAAAGTCTGAAAGAAGATAACTAGAGGTCTCTGTTATCCAAGGTACTGATTAAATCCTGTGTCATATGGTAAAATCATGAATTCTAGCAAACATCTATAGAAAGATACCAAAATTTGTCTTCAGAGTTGTTATAAGTTTATCAGTTGAAGCAACAAGGTCACATAAATCATATATACTTTAACATTTCTTTTTGTCCCATAGCATAAAGTATTTAAAGCAGGGTTCTTAAGAGTCTTGCAACATATCAAATGAACATGTATTAAAAACTATTTTAAACCACATTATTTCTACCTAAGAAAGCAAATTTAATGTGCTAGCTTTTTCCTCATTCATTCAATTATTTATTCACCATTCATCTTATAAATATTTATTAAGCTTCCTGCACTTATACTACCAAAGAAAAAGGCAGAGACATAAAACATATGGCCATAATACTATGTGATAAGTGCTCTGGGTTATTTACCAAGTTAGGCCATTCACAGGAACAAATAAGTTAATTACAAAAAGTCTTTCAATAATGTTACTTCTGAAGTAACTGGGTTTAGAAATAAAAAGTTGCCTACATTAGGCTTCATCATACTATGAAAGAACTGGCAAGTGGAAAACTCTAGAATTATTATATTTACATTAAGGAAAATTAGGTAAGATGCCTATCTTCTTAACTTTATATTCATTTAATGGACACCCATTCTTCATCTTTTCTCTTCAGTTATGGAAATTCTTGAAAGGCATTATAACAGGTTCATTTTAATAAGAGAGAGAACAATCATACAGAAAATGACTAAATTATCCTCAGTTTAGGATTTCACTATTTTTTTTTTATTTTTTGCCTCAGGCTTTGGGGACATTAAGGCCATGTTATAAATCCTGGCCACTGCTTTTTCTAAAGAGCAAAAATGAGAGTTTATTAGCATCTCAGTGGTTGCCTCAATAATGACAAAACAGTTGCTCATTATTGCTCATTAGTTTCATATTAGATTCATTTGCAATAGCAATACATCTTCTATTCATACTCAATTGCAAAACAACCGATATGATTTGACACCTGCTGTACAATAGAATTCATTAGGTAGTAATAATACAAATAGAAATTCAGAAGCTGGACTTCTATTTGCCTCTATGATGACTTTGTACAGGAAAAGACCTCTGATATCATCCAGGTTAGAATAGGATAAATATGCAGAGCAGATGATCAAGGTTTTCAAACACTGAATTCTTTTGCTATCTACATCAATGTTCTATATGCACAATATAATATTTTAATGAGTGGCATAATTTCCAAAATAATGAAGTACATTTCACTATACAGATGAATGAAATATAAATTTAAAGATCCATACTGAATAAATAAAAAGCCTAAGACAATTTTTTAAACCATATGATAACTTCATTTTTTGCACATTTTATATATTTTTTCATATATTTATGTCTTAGTCCATGGGAAAAATTACAAAATGTACCTAGTCATTACTTCAGGTACTCACTTATGTTTGTTTACTTGAACTCTTTGTGTGATGCCACATGTCACAGCATATAATAAAAGAAGAGACTTTCAGCTATTATTCTTTGGTTTAGATTCATGTCACCTAAATCATCTAAATGCAACACACAAATTCAAAATGAAATGACTATTCCTGCTTATCAGAAATGTTTTAGAAAGGAAATCTAATGTGCTTTACTTTAGGTAAGAGAGTCCATTGTTAACCTTCTTTATATATCCATAGAAAGTAAAGAAAAACTACATTAACCAATTTGTAAAAATAAGAGTCATATGAGAGACCATCTTTTGTTCCATCCCACAACCATTTCTTTAGGTATCCTCAATATTCCAGGGGTTATAAGGTCATGATATTCATACCTTCTGCAACTAGAATTTAGCAACACTTTACCACTTCCATCAGATTATAAGCTCCAAAGAACTGAATTGAATCTCTACCACATCGCATAGACCTAGAACATGGTGGAACTCATTAAATATTTTTCTAATAAATGAATGAGTGCTGTGAGAAATATAACAAAGGGCAACAATGACTACCTCTTGGTTGGTTATAATTCTGGAAATAAGTCTAAAGTGATTTTTTTTTAAATAAAATGACTATAATATATAAAAATGGGTGGTGGGGACCACACTTTGAGATTACAGAAAAGTAAGACATCAATGTAAGTTGAAGTTGCAGGGGAATTTCTTTGTTGGATGGTTATACCTTCTTCCAAGCTGTGAAGGACACACTGAATTTGGATTACTGGAAGCTGGGAAGCAAAGATGCGAGGCTAAGGAAAAGAATTGCCCTAGATTTAGAGGTAGAAACACTCATAGGAGATACTGATAGTGTCTGCAATAGGTATTTTACAAAATAGTTGACGTTTGTAAATAGATATTTTCGCATATGCACCACCTCTTTTGGACGTCAGAATCATTCTTTGGGGCACCTGGGTGGCAGAGTCAGTTAAACCACTCTTGGTTTCAGCTCAGGCCTGATCTCAGCATCATGAGATTGAGCCCCATGTTGGATTCTGCTTGAGATTCTCTCTCCCTCTCCCTCTGCCCCTCCCACACATTCTTTTTCTCTCTCTCTTTCTGTCTCTCTTTTAAATAAATAAATAAATAAAGGGAGGCAAGATGGCAGAAGAGTAGGGGACTTTGTTTCATTTGGTCCCTTGAATTCAGCTAGGTAACTATCAAAGCATTCTGAGCACCTGTGAACTCAACCTGAGAGTAAGACAAGAGGTGCTGGAGTTGTGCAAATAGAAAAGTGACCACTTTTTGCAAAGTAGGAGGTGCAGAAAAGTGAATGGGAGAGGATGTATCAGAAGATAAATGGCAGGCGTAGGGATCTTCGGTAAGCCAACTACTAGAAAGTGATATAGCCCCAGAGCTCATAATTGGAACATTTAGAAGTCTGCTCCAGAGAGAGACGTCCCTGTCTGAAATGTGCTCAGGTGGCAAAGCAGAACAAAATCATAGGTGGGACCATGTGGTCTCAGGATCCCTGGGGTCACAGAAAGAACAGGGATGCCTGAGATGGCAGAGCTCCCAGGCATCAGATCGGGGAAGCTGGCTGCATTTAGTGAGCTTGGGAGTGGACTTTCAGCTGGGTTTGCCATGAACTGCAAGCCACGGTTGGATTGCATGACTGTTCTCTGTGCAGGGGCCCTTCACAGAGCAGAACCGTAGTAACCCTCTGCCTTCCCCCAGGAAGGGCAGTATGGGTGCATGCAGAGTCAGGCAACTGCTCTCCTGTGAGGGCCCTGCAAGTGGCAGGCCTGCAGTGACCCTCTTCCCTCCCTGGGAGGTTGGGTCCGGGTGTGCACTGTAGGAGTCTGCAGAGTTTAGCACACACAAAACTGAAGATTGCTTTTCTCTGAGGATTTACTGAAGAGAGGGGGCCACAATTTTTTGCTCCATGGCTGGATACCAGGGTTTGACCATGTTTATTTTCATCCTCTGAAGTGGGGAAGAAAGCCTTCAGGGAACAAAAGTCACAAAGAAGAGCCTGAAGCAGCTTACGATGATCCTGGCCCCATGGCAAGGGGTGGTGCAATTCAGGCCAGGATAAGGCACCTGAAAATCAGCACAGCAGACCCCTCCCCCAGATGATCAGCTGAAACATCAAGAGAATACCAGGTTTACCAAGCACACAGACCTGCAGAACTCCAGCACTGGGAGAAAATAGTATATAGAATTCAAGGTTTTTTTTCTCATGATTCTCCTATCTTTCAGTTTAAAATTACCCTTTTTTTTTTCTTCTTTTCCTTTTCAACTAGTTTCTTTTTTTATCAACTCTTTGTTTTCAAGTCTTTTTTTAACTTTCATTTTTACATTTACATTTTATAGATATATTCTTCATTTTTGGCTTCCTTTTACTGTATTCAATTTTATTTTTGCATATATATAAGTTTTGCTTTCTTTACAATTTTGGGATTTAGTTTCTTCTAACAAACAGACCGAAATACACCCAGAACCAAGTGGATCACCCTGTTTTGTCCACCTAGGAGATTATATTCTCTCTTCTCTTTCCCTTTTTATCTTTTTCTTTTTTGGTTTCTGACATCTTTGGATTTGTCTAGTGTGTATTTCACTTGAGTTGTGGTTTATATTTTTGATTTTGTTCTCTCGTTCATCCACTTTTTTGGGCAAAATGGCTAGAAGGAGGAATTCACAACAAAGGAAAGAACCAGAGGTAATACTCTCTGCCACAGATCTAATTGATAAAGGTATAAGTATAATGTCAGAGCTGGAATTCAGGATAACATTTATAAAGTACTAGCTGGACTTGAAAAATGCATAAAGACACTAGAGAATCTCTCAGTGCAGAAATAAAATCTAATCAGGTTGAAATTAAAAATGTTTTTTTAACTTAGATGCTGTCTAAATTGGATGTTCTAATGGTTAGGGTAAATGAGGCAGAAAAGAGAGTCAGTGACATAGAAAACAAGATGATGGAAGGAAGGAAGCTGAGGAAAGAAATAACTAATGAGCCATGAGGGGCAGCATCAAGAAATCAAAGATACCATAAAGCAAAACAATATTAGAATTATTGGAGTCCCTGAAGGAGAAGAAAGAGAGGGAGTGAGAGATAGGGAGAAAGAAGGTATATTTGAGCAAATTATAGCTAAGAACTTTCTTAATCAGGGTAAGAAAACAAGCATTCATGTCCAAGAGGTAGAGAGAAGGTCCCCAAAACCAATAAAACTAGAATACCTAACATATAACAGTGAAGCTTGCAAATTTCAGAGATAAAGGGAAAACCCTAAAACTACTCAAGGAAAGAGCTCCTTAACCTACAATAATAGAAACATCAGACTAGCAGAAGACCTATCCACAAAGATCTGGCAATCCAGAAAGGACTGGCATGATTTATTCAGGGTACTAAATGAGAAAAACATGCAGCCAAGAATACTTTAGCCAGCAAGGCTGCCATTCAGAACGAAGAGATAAAGAGCTTCCAGGACAAACAGAAACTGAAAGAATTTGTGATCACTAAACCAGCCCTGCAAGAAATATTAAAGGAGATCTTGTAAACAAAGAGAAAGCCCAAAAGTAACATAGACCAGAAAGAAACAGAGAAAATCTACAGAAACAGTCACTTTATAGGTAATAAAATACAATGACACTAAATTTATATCTGTCAATAGTTACTCTGAATGTAAATGGGCTAAATGCTCCAATCAAAAGACACAGGGTATCAGATTGGATAAAAAAAAAGCAAGACCCATCTATATGCTGTCTATGAGAGATTCATTTCAGACCTAAAGACACATCCAGCAGTGTCTGCGTGTCTCAGTTGGTTAAGCATCTGCCTTTGGCTCAGGTCATTATCTCATTGGTCCTGGGATAGAGGCCCACATCAGGATCCCTGCTCAGCAGGGAGCTTACTTCTCCTTCTCCCTCTGCCTCTCCCCCTGCTTGTGCTCTTTTGCTCTCTCTCCCTAAAAGAAATAGATAAAATATTTTAAAAAAAATAAATAAAGACACTTCTAGATTGAAAATGAGGGGGTGGAGAATAATTTATCATGCCAATGGACATCAAAAGAAAGCTGTGGTAGAAATCCTCATATCAGACAAATTAAATTTTATTTTATTTTTTTAAGATTTTATTTATTTATTTAAAAGACGGAGATCACAAGTAGGCAGAGAGGCAGGCAGAGAGAGAGACAGGGAAGCAGACTGCCTGCTGAGCCCGATGCGGGGCTCGATCCCAGGACCCTGAGACCATGACCTGATCCAAAGGCAGAGGCTTAACCCACTGAGCCACCCAGGCACCCCAACAAATTAAATTTTAAATCAAGACTGTGGTAAGGGATGAAGATGGACACTATATCATAATTAAAGGGTCTATCCAACAAGAAGATCTAATAATTATATATATTTATGCTCCTAACTTGGGAACAGCCAATTATATAAACCAATTAATAACCAAATTAAAGAAATACATTGAAAATAATACAATAAGGCATCTTAGTGGCTCAGTGGGTTAAAGCCTCTGCCTTTGGCTCAGGTCATGATCCCAGGGTTCTGGGATCGAGCCCTGCATCAGGCTTTCTGCTCGCTGGGGAGCCTGCTTCCTCCTCTCTCTCTGCCTGCCTCTCTGCCTACTTGTGATCTCTCTCTGTCAAATAAATAAAATCTCAAAAAAATATATTTTTAAAGAAAAGAAAATAATACAATAAGAATGGGGACTTAAACACCCCACTCATAGCAATGGACAGATCGTTTAATCAGAAGATCAACAAGTAAACAAGGAGTTTGAATGACACAACCAGATGGACTTCACAGATATATACAGAGCATTCCATCCTAAAGCAACAGAATACATATTCTTGAAAGCACATGGAACATTCTCCAGAATAGATCACATACTGGGTCACAAATCAGGTCTCAATTGACACCAAAAGGTTGGGCATATTTTGAGACCACAGTGCTTTGAAATGTGAACTCAATCATAAGAGGAAATTTGGAAGGAACTCAAACACTTGGAGGTTAAAGAGCATCCTACTAAAGACTGAATGGGTCAACCAGGAAATTAAAGAAGAATTTAAAAATCCATGGAAACAAATGAAAATGAAAATACAACTATTCAAAACCATTGGGATACAGCAAAGTCTGTCCTAAGAGGGAAGTACATAGCAATACAAGTCTATCTCAAAAAATTAGAAATGTCTCAAATACACAAGCTGACCTTACACCTAAAGGAGCTGGAGAAGAAACAGCAAATAGAACCTAAGCCAAGCAAGAAAAGGGAAATACTAAAGATTAGAGCAGAAATCAATGATATAGAAATTTAAAAACAAACAAACAGTAGAACAGATCAATAAAACTAGGAGCTAGAGTTTTGGGGAGGGGAGGGAAGCTGGTGGCATCATAATTCCATACTTCCAACTCTATTCCAAAGCGGTAATCATCAAGACAATATGGTACTAGCACAAACACAGACACATAGATTGATGGAACAGAATACAGAACCCAGAAATGAACCCTCAATTCTATGATCAACTGCTCTTTGACAAAACAGGAAAGAATATCCAGTGGAAAAAAAAGACAGTCTTTTCCATAAATGGTGCTGGGAAAATTGGTCCACCACATGTTGAAGAATGAAACTGGACCATTTTCTTACACCATACACAAAAGTTAAACTCAAAATGAAAGACCTAAAAGTGAGACAGGAATCCATCAAAATCCTAGAGAACACAGACAGCAAGCTCTTTGACCTTGGCCACAGCAACTTCTTCCTATGCAATTCTCTAAGGGCAAGAGAAACAAAAGCATAAATGAATTGTTGGGACTTTATCAAGATAAAAGGCTTCTACACAACAAAGGAAACAGTGGACAAAACTAAAAGGCAAACTACGGAATGGAAGAAGATATTTGCAAATGTCTTATCAGATAAAGGGTTAGTATTCAAGATCTCTCAAGAACTTATCAAATTAAACACCCTCCCAAAACCAAAGAATATATGAAGAAATGGGCAGAAGATATGAACAGACATTTCTCCAAAGAAGACATACAAATGACCAACAGGCACATGAAAAAATGCTCCACTTCACTTGACATCAGGGAAATACAAATCCAAACTACAATGAGATACCACCTTATACCGGTCAGAATGGCTAAAATTAACAAGACAGGAAACAACAAACATTGGTAAGGATGCGGAGAAATGAGAGCTCTCTCACACAGTTGGTGGGAATGCAAGCTGGTACAGCCACTCTGGAAAAAGGTATGGAGGTTCATCAAGAATTTAAAAATAGAGCTACCCTAAAGCCAACAATTGCACTACTGGGTATTTACCCTGAAGATACAAATGTAGTGATCTGAAGGGGCAACTGAACCCCAACATCCACAACAGCAGTGTCCACAATAGCCAAACTATGGAAAGAGCTGAGATGTCCGTTAACAGATGAATAGATAAAGAAGATATGGTGTATATCTACAATAAAATATTACTCAGCCATCAGGAAGGATGAATACTTAACCTTTACATACATTTGGGTGGAACTGGAGGGTATAATGCTGAGCAAAATAAGTCAATTGGAGAAAGACAATTATCACATGGTTTCATTCATATGTGGAATATAAGAAACAGAGAAGAATATCATAGGGGAAGGGAGGGAAAACTGAATGGAAGTCATCAGAGAGGGAGAAAAAACATGAAAGATTCTGAACTAGGGTTGCTGGAGGGGAGGTGGTTGGGGGGGTGGGGTAATTGGGTGATGGGCATTAAGGGGGGTCATGTGATGGGATGAGCACTGTGCGTTATCTGCAACTGATAAGTTATTGCACACTACATCTAAAACTAATGATGTACTATATGTTGGCTAATTGAATTTAAATAAAAATAAATACGTAAATAAACCTTTAAAGGAAAAAAAAAAAAAAAGAATTGTGCTGTTTCAGTTGTGGAAGCATCTTTCATTTTGTGTCCCAAAATGAAGCTACTGGAATCACAAAATAGCTGACTTTCAAACACACCTGTAGGAAGAAACCCAAGTCAGAATCATGAGGCTTTCTGCCCAGCAAGTGAACTCATGCCTTTTAGATACTATAACATTTAAATATTAAGTAAATTATAGTATAGAAAATGAGTTAATAATCATGGTATCCATATATACACTACAACTGAGGTAAATGAACTCAAATTCCAATAACGATATTATCCAAGAGAATACTTAAGCAGTAACAAATATATATGAACTAAGTTTTATGATGATCAAAGCCTTGAGAAAACATCACTCCTATTAGATAATATAATTGTTTTATAATAAAAAGTAGGAGATCATGGGAGAACTTCCTGCTCTTCTCCATAAAAAAACAAACAAAACCAAACAAAAACTACCCATAAATTCAATATTATCATGACAAAATACAGACTGTGTATAAATACAAGCTATATCACCTGGATGCATAACACTATTTATACCGTGGGTCTTTATAGTAACTGATTTGAAATCATATTTCAACATTTTTACTTATTTTTAAGTAAAAATTAAACATTTCACACCACCTGGCTAACTCTTTTTATTTTTTTATTCATGAATATCTTACAACATTTTCTATTATTCTTTACAATATCAGTTAATGTCTAAGACAGAGTTTCCAGATTTACAAATAAAAATACAAGATGCCCAGTTGAGTGTGAATTTCAGATAAACAACAAATAACATTTAATGAAAGTATAATTTAGCATAAATATAACAATAATATTATAGTATAAATATGTCCCAATATTGAATCATGGCCTATGATTTCAGCCTTAATTCTAATCCAGGCTGCATCAAGGCTGTTGAGATTTATATCTTTTTATTTGCATGAAGTTATGTTACATAATAAATTGTTTAACTGGTTAGATCATGTTACTGCTCCTTTTTTGTAGATTGTTTCCTTAGGGCTACTGATCTTTGCCCTATTTAGATCAGATATATAACAGTCTTAATTCTAGATGGCCATCTTTTGTACATGTGAAAAGGTATTCTATCTTCATATTACTTTAAAGATTAGTAACTTTTGATCCTTATTCAGAAGTCTATGCTTAATAGTCAAATAAACAACTCTTCTTACTTTTCATTTTTAATCTCTTTCTCTTTGTCTCTCTTTCTTTTTCTCACACACACACACACACACACAGACACACACATACACACACACTTTCTCAATTACTGACCCACCACATATACATGAGATTATAATAAGTTTGTTGTAATTTCAACCATGCTAGTTCTTGAAACCATGGAAATATTAAGTTACTGTGTATTATCTGAAGATGTGATATAATTTTTATGACTTGCGTGATTTTAAAAAAATGTATTACTGAATGGTTCAATGGAAAAAATGAGTGAATCTGTTTTGTTCAAGATTTGGAAGTAAATCCCTTATCAAAAGCTTTTTATTAGAATGGTAATTGACTGTTTTCTAACTTGCAATTGTAATGATTTTATCCTGTGAAACAAATCCAAGCATTATTCTGAAATAGTGACATTTGAAATGAAGATTTTGAACTGAAGCTTCACAAATAGCCAAATATGTATATATACCCTTTGACAGCCTTGTGCCAATTGTTTTGGGTTTTATTCCCAAATAGGAATCTTTTCCTTTTTTTCTTCAATAATGGTTGATTTTCTTTAATTTTGTCTTCTGCCAAAGAAAAACAATATTCAAAGCAAATAATATAGATGTTTCTAACTCTTTTATAGATGTTGTTGTATTCATTTAAATTTTAATAGAATACATAAATGAATTTTTTCTACCTAAACATTTATCTGGGTTCTTTCATTGAATTAGGCAAATAAGACAAACATGTTGCTTTGTCAAATATCAAAAATCCCAAAGTTGGGTGCCTGGGTGGCTCAGTAGGTTAAGCGCTTGCCTTTGGCTCAGGTCATGATCCCAGGGTTGGGGCACCTTGCTCAGTGGGGAGTCTGCTTCTCTCTCTTCCTCTACCTTTCCCCCTCCACTCATGCTCTTTCTTTTGCTTTCTCTCTTTCAAATTAATACATAAAATCTTTTTTAAAATTCCAAAGTTAATCAGGGATTGTTGAGACATATACTAGTGCTGCCAGTCTACAAGAGAATGTTTTATAGCTGTATTAAATAATAGTTTATCAAATTCTCAACAGTCACATTGAATATCAAGATTTAAAGGCCAGTTAGGTGGCTAGTATTTTAATTCTCGAGATAAATTAGTTGTCCGTTTAGTCTAATTTCATAGTTGAAAGGCAAAGAAATACATAAACATCCAGGCATTAACATTCATGCAGTGAACAAAAGGCTTGCAATTTTATTGTTCATCTAGAAAATATTCATCAAGGATTATCTCATACATTGTATTCTGCTTGATATGACTTTATAATTAGGTCATCCTGTAAGGATTCTGATGCAAAAACTATTTTGTCAGGAAGCCATGCTTGCATGGGAATTAATAACAGAAACAACATCTAAGAAGATATAGTTACTTATTTAAAATTATCAAAATGGATTGCTTTCTTTTAAAAATATGGATTTTTTGTTATAAAATTAATATATGCTCATGGCAGAAAATTTGGAAAATACAGAAAGTGTACAGATTAAAGTGAAAATAATTTCTTATTCCAACAGTATTTAGAAAGTTTGTGTTTTTTGGTATATTTGTTTCTAGTCTTCTAAATCTTAATATTTTTACAAAATTTGGATCATATCAGACTTTTTTACAATAGAATAAATTTTAAAATGTTAATAGATGAACTAAAGAGCAAGTTAGAACTAGCTGAAGAAAAATCAAGATGCAAAATAAATCTGGTAAAATGATACAAAAATGTAGTAAGAAGAAAAAATATAAAACACATAAAAGAGAAAATAAAAGACATGGAAGAATAACTGAAAAGGTCAGTAACAATATTAAAAAAAAACAAGAAGTCAGCATTTTTGCAGAGTTGTGGAAAACACCAAAACTCAGATTAAGAATCCCAATCTATCTTAAGCAAATAAAAATTCTTAGTCACAACTCTATAGGTCATAGTAAACAAAGGAAGAATATATAAAAAAAAATAGATTTCCAAATTATCTGTCAAGGGGTTGTCTTTAAAAAATTGATTGGTGAGTTCCATTTCTAATAACTGGAAATGTGGAAGTTTGGACAAACTTTTTTCTAAGAACAACTAAAAAATTTGGACAAAAAGAAAACTCTATTTCAAATCATTAAAACTTAATAAGCATTGAAAAATTATGGGACAAAAATGCAAAATGAAAAAGAAACTCAAGAGAGTTGACCCAAGCATTTGGAACTGCCATCCCCTAGGAGGTTTATGCTGATTCTAAAAGAGTGATACAGCTGAGAAACTGAGCAAAGCTTTCATTGAAATTGTTAGGACATAGGAAAAAAATTGGTATGTATAGTCTGCCAAAATATAAGAGTAGAGGGGAAACTGGGGCCTGGATACTTTACTGAGCCACAAACAAAGAGTAAGGGTGAATCAGATAGATCATCTTTTATAGAGACTGAAGCTCAACTTTAAATAATTTTGATTTTTATTGATTTAAGGTAATCCAGGATTGTTATTTCTGCTAACTTCCTACCAGATACAATTATAAATCATTCATGAAAGATGGCAATATTGTCCTAGATCTCAAGTTATCTTAATATCTGTCACTCAACAATAAAAAGCAGATATATGAAGAAGCCAAATAAACTTAAACCAAGAGAAACTTAAGCCAAGAGAAACAATGGATATTAAAACTAGTCATACTGGGAATCAGCATAGTAGAGTTTTCAAAATAGAGAAATGGTCATGATTAATATACTCAAAGAAATAAAAAAAACAAAAATATTTAAAGAGAAGTGATAATGGTAGAGAATCAACTGTAAATTACTCTAAAAAAAAAAAACCCACTGTTATTCAGAATGTAATGCATAGCAAGGAAAGCAGTGATAAAAGGAGAATTTGTGAACTGGAATCCAGGTCAGAAGAAAATACCAGGGGTTAAGCACAGAGAGATAAATGATGGAAAATATACTCTAGGCAGGGCCATTTTCTCTGGTCCATTTTTTTATTATAGGATAACATGGGGATGGGAAACGTGGAGTTGTGGGGAGTAGTAAGCCTGTCCAGCCAACCCCACTCTTAGATCCTGCCATTCCAAATCAATGATGCTATCTTCCCTTGGAAAACTTAACACACTACCTGAGCTCTAGGAAATATATATATATATGCACGCACACACACACACACACACACACATATATATGTACATATATTTTTTAAATAAAATACATACATAAATTATATATGACATATATAATTTATACAATATATATTAAATATATATATATTCACTCCTATATTTTGGCAGACTATCCATATATTCACACCCTGTATCCTCCATTGATTTTTGCCAAAATTCACTGAATTTTGCTTTTATTTCTCATCATTTTTGGTTAGGGATTTGGTACTATTTTATAGTTTCTACATAGAAAATGCAGCATTTTCTTTTCTTTATTCTCTTTTTTGATTTTAGTATGTTTTAGAAGAGTGGAGCAGAAAACTTCACCCTACCATTATTAAATGGAAGTTATTGTAAATTTTTCAAATTTATAGAAAATGCCAGGATAAATACAGTTATATTTACAAATGCGTACAATTTATATCATTTCTTTAGGGAAAATGGAACATCTGGGATGCAGGGTATGACATTGCCAAGTTGTCTTTCAGGAAGTTTGAGCCGATTTTGATGTCTGCAATTACATGTGGGTGTGCCTATCTTCCTACCCTTTACCAGTTGTATTATAATTCTTTTAAATCTTTACATACAAGATAAATGAAAATTGTATAGCATTGTTTTACCTTTTAACTATTTGATTCTAGTGATAAATATTATTTCATCATTATATTAACAGTTTGTAATTTAGGGGGTACAGTGTCTCTTCTAAAGGGCTTTTCTGATTGTGTGTTCCTCCCTCTTCTCATCTTTATTCAGTTTCCATGGAAAACAGACATTGTGTTAGAGATTGTTTTGCAGGTAGTTCTTGCCAGGGGAATGTCAGGGTTTGGTTTTTTTCTCTTTTTTTTAAAGACTTTGTTTATTTATTAGACAGACAGATCACAAGTAGACAGAGAGGCAGACAGAGAGAGAGGAGGAAGCAGGCTCCCTGCTGAGCAGAGAGCCCGATGCAGGGCTCGATCCCAGGGTCCCGGGATCATGACCCGAGCTGAAGGCAGAGGCTTTAACCCACTGAGCCACCCAGGCGCCACTGTCAGGTTTTCCAGAGAAACAGGACCAATAGAAAATATGTAAAAGTATGTTTATATATGATATATATCTTTTATGTGATTATTATTTCATATATTATTATTGTATCATAAGGAATTAGCTCATGTGATTACAGAGGCTGAGAAGGCCCATGATCTGCCATCTACAAGCTAGAGACCACAGGAAAACTGGTAGTACTATTGTGAGAATAGAAGGGCTGATGGTATGTCCTGGTCAAGTGCACAAGACTAAGGTTCCAACTCAAATAGTCAAGCAGAGTTAGTAAAATTCTCCATTCCTCCACCTTCTTGTTCTTTTCAGGCCCTTATTAGAATACATCAGGGAGGTTAATCAGCTTTACTCAATCCGCTGATTCAAAACCCAATCATATCCAGAAATACTTTCACAGACACACTAAAAAATAATGTTTAGCCCGAGTATCTTGTTTCCCACCCTAACTGATACATAAAATTAACCTTGGAAGCAACACCAGTAAAGCAAAAGGAAGTGGGTTTGGGCCAAGAAATGGAATTGTGCATGAAAGTTGCCCTCATTGAGACAAAGGGGCAAGGCCTTTGTACTCCCACATAAACTGGTTATTTGATGAGAGCTGTCCCAAGTCAGCTGCATGACCTTAGAGAAGACCGCATCCTTCGACTGAGAAATTCCTGGAGAGGGCCTTAACTGTGAGCCAGCTTCAACCAAAAGTTCAGAAACTGGTGGAATCCCTCTGTCCTAACAGGAAGATATAGACAATGTACCACAGCATCCATTACACCAAATTTTCCTTTGGTAAAACTTGACCTCTTGGAATTTTAGTCATGAGGTTTATATGGAATTGACTTCATATGACCTCTAGATCCCGGAATAGAATATAATTGGCCTAAATCTCATCAACAGAATGCCAACCCACTTCTTTGCTACCATATTTAGTTCAAGGATGGGCACATCAGTAAATAAAATTACCTGACCACGGTAGTTTCTTTGAGGTGACCAAAGTCACCACAGATGGTTGAACTTGAGCAAAGACTGACTTTCAATCAATTTCTCCTTCTCAATATAAACCAGGAAACATGTAACCCATTGTGCTGTTGGTAACTGTTTTTTTTGTTTGTTTGTTTTATTTTGTGTTTTTCCCCTGTTTTTGACTGGGGAAACCAGGCATTAGATGCAGACACTAAGGTATACAGGCTTTAGTTAGTTAGCAGTAGGGGAGCTGGAGTCAGGATGAAGCTGACACCTCAGAAAGAAGCAAAGATGTTGAAAAAAGCAGGGTCTGTGGCACCATTGGACTTCTGGATAAAAGCAATCCTGAAGATTCTCTCTGTGAAGACTATTTCTGCGTATATGTGAACTAAAATGTTCTTATATTGTTTAAGTCAGTTTGAACTGTTTGAGTGTTTTTTATTGTTGTTTTTGTTTTTGCTTTTTGGTCATTTGGAAAGTAAAAGGTATGTAGACACCTATTCCTGTTTTTTGCTAATATCTCTGTTAATGTGTGGCTACTTCTTTCTGTATAAATATTTTTTTCAGATTGTTCTTCTAAACTTTTATACAGTCAAGTATTTCATCGTTTTCCTTTGTATTGTCCTCTACACTGGTGCAAATCACACTTTTTATATTGTACCCTATCAGTAGAAATATTTGAGCTTACAGCTTACCATGATAGTTGAACTGTCAGAGTAGACTGGCTAATCATGGCTATTACCCAAGCTATAGCAAAACTTTACTAAGATTCAAAAGATACGGGCAAGAATGACACAGATGTAACATATCTTTCTAGAAGAGTACAAATCCTTTAGCCACAGTTTTCAAAAACATCCATTTCTCCTGCATAAATATCAAACACATTCTGCATGTTGGTTGTGAGACATCTTTCCCAAAGAAACCAATTCAGTTTTGTGGTTTTCCAATTTTATACTCAGATAAATTATATTTATATTACTGGATCCCATTCTCCATCAGCCAAATTGTAGGTTGATTTACAATAAGCAATCTAGACAGACCAGATACAGGGTTTTTCAATAGGCTTTCTCCAGTATCTTTCCCCTATTAATTATCATCAGCAGGTTTTATAATGAAGTCTGGCCAAATTGATTAATGTCTCTGAATAGGTAAGGACTGAGACAGAGTTGGCTTGTTTTGTACCACCAAAAGAAAAAGAAAAAAGACAACCCCCCCCAAAACACAACCCTATTTATTTAAATCATACATATGCACTATACTATAAAATGTATACAAAACAAAAATTTAGAAGACACAGATAAGGATTTAATAAGTATTCTAAAATACTTACTTTATTTTATATCCTAAGAGCAAAAGCCTTTATGCCCTCTCTAAATTATTGTTTATAAAGTTTGTGATAATGAAATTATTTTTAGTGTAGCAACTCATTGAATATGCTTAATTGATTTGGAAACTTTTGATTTAATGTTTTCTGATACAATGTCTCTAAGATCTAAGTTTTGGATATTTGATGTTAGTGACTAATATAACTGAAAAGATACACAAATCCAGTGGGGTAAGTGCTGAATTAATTGTGTTTACTAAATTATGATATTCACTTTCAAATTCTGATTAACTAATTATGCACAGGGTTTTTTGGTCAAACTTTTACCTTCTTCATTGTCAATCAGTCCTTGCAAAATAACCAGAATGTAGTACAGTTTTACATTTTTAATAAGTGACTTGGTTTTAAAATTCACTGAAACTCCTTGTATGGAAGATTAGTAATCAGGTAAGGAAATTTTGTTTCCAAGTTTTTTAAGTATGTAGATAGATGAGTTTTTATCAACACATTAACATCAATATCACACACACACACACACGCACACACACACCGTGTATTACGAGGCAGATATTTCCATACATTTATTTTCAAAATCTTCTCTCTTTATTCAAGAGTTTCTTTTGAAAAGCTGTTACTTTCTCATTTGTTGATAAAAGTCACTTCCATGAAGGAACAGGTTAAGGTGTTTATTTTTTTTAGAATAAATACCAATTAATAACTCACTGACAGCCCTTTGTCTTCGTAGAAAATCTGGAATGCTTGTTTTTTGTTAATTTGTTTGCTTTTTTTTTTGTTTTTTTTTTTTTCTTTGAGTTGGCTCCACACTGGGTTTGAACTTAACCACCCTGAGATCAAGACTTGAGCTGAGATCAAGAGTCAGTTGCTTAACTGACTGAGCCACCCAGGTGCCCTATGGAATGCTTGTTTTTTTAAGAAAGAAATCCTATAGCCCATATTTAAGTTTAACAGTTCTCTTAAATACTTTGTCTTGAGGTAAAAAGGACAAGTTTTTCCTAGTCCCTTCTGATCTCATGTACTGAAAAAAGTATTCTATGATTTAGGAAAACATGATCAGTCGATCTGTTTAACAGGGCCCAGAATACATCATGTAGCCACATACCCACTTCTTATTATACAAAAATAAGTAAATAAATAAATGCCTGAGAGGGCTACTGTCAGTCTCTCTCCTTGTGCCTGGAGCTTTCTCTACTTTTGTGGGCACCACTGGTGTTGAATGTCGTCCATGACCTCGTGATGTATTAACAAAGGGCAGCCAGCAGTCTGTTTACTAATAAAATTAGTACAGGTTGATTTTTCTTACTTTTAGTTTAAAACTAATATAATTAGTAGAGCTACTATGTCTTCTTACACTTCAATTGAGCATTTTGTTTTCTGCCCATCATGTTCACACTTTGCATTATAGACACATTTTACTTAATTCTTAATTTGATTTTCTCCAGTGTCAGTTTTGATCGTTACTGCTCTTTTAATGCCATCTGACATTTTAGACTAGTCCATTTTCCTCTTGTTCATATAGCCCATATTTTATTGAGATTATAAAGAATTAATCACGGATGGTGAATAGAATGTTCCTATTTCCTGAAATAGGTGATGTTTAGATATGCTTTGTTCATGGCCTTTAGATCCATGTTTTATTTATGTGAGGGACTGCTTTCGTTGATTCCTCATGTCGATATTTTCTCCAGATCATCCAGCCTTTAATGGGGAACGATCAATATATCCAGGCCTACAGGTTGTAAATTGACATTATGTGTATTCCAGATTTTCCTCTTAATGTTTCCACTTGATACCCACTGGGATGCTGCCAAAATTCTCTTGTCCTGCCTGAGGCTGGTTAGCAGTAGATGTGTGGACAGTACCTCCAAATTTGAGACTTTTAGCAAACACGTATTCAGTGTGACTGGGGCAGGATTGTTTTACTTGCTTTCACTGCCTGGTCTTTCACCACGGGGAGTCAGTCTGGTGTACCTCTTCAGAGTGTGCTATCTCAAATCACATTTCCTGGGTTCGAATCCCGGCTCCACAAGCTGTTAGAGGTGTGACCTTTGGACAAATCATTTAGCTTGTCTCTGCTTTAGTTAGCATAGCTCTAAAATAGGATAATCTTTAGGTCACAAGATTGTACAATTCTGTGGCCGATGAGTGTGGACTTTCATTAATTTTTGTTTGGACCTGTTCGTTTGTTTTACCTAAAACACTCAGTGAAAATCATGCCTATAAAGTACCAATTCCATATGTTTTTCCTATTTCTCCTCTCACCATTGATTTAATACCCAGGCATTAGTGTGCCCTACCTGTCCCTCTTGACCTTTGGTTACTTTATATACTGTAACTTTCAGACTCAGTGGAAAAAGGCAGTTAGTCTATTTGTCAATTTTGCTTGCCCTCTCAGAACAATAGCCACTCTTTTGGACTGTAACACAGGCCTCTGTGTCTAATACAGGAATACGGAAGAGGGAAATGCAAGGGCTTTCTCCCATCTACCTGCTTGTCATGCAACAGTTTCTGAGGCCGAGGCTTGAGGGCCATAATTCCTTGATCTGATCCCTCTGCATAGTTAGGACTTTCAGAGTTTAGCATTTCTACACATCTCTCCTACTCATAGCAAACCTTACCCTCTAATTTATTGTGCTAATTGTGTAATGTCTGCTCCACCTCCCCTTCGCCCCCACCTCACCTGCTCTACAAAGGTAGGCAATTTTCTCTGTATGTTTGCCTAAAACAAGGCCTGGCCCAGCATAGGCCCTCGTATATTTTTTTAATGTGCCAATACCCTTACTTCTTAGTGCAAATGTGATGTGACTCTGTAAGTCTTACTATGTTTTCAGAGGCATTTCAAAGGGTAACTCCATTGGGCAAAGCTAGCTGGCCACCATAATAATAACTTGGAGGTCAAGTGCATTGTTGTTGTTGTTTTTTAAGATTTTATTTATTTATTTGACAGAGAGAGAGAGAGAGAGAGAAAGAACAAGCAGGGGAAGCAGCAGAGGGAGAGGGAGCAGCAGGCCCCCTGCAGAGCAGAGAGCCTGATATGGGGCTCGATTCCAGGACCCTGGGATCATGACCCCAGCCGAAGGCAGACGCTTAATCAACTGAGCCACCCGGGAGCCCCAAGTGCATTGTTTTAAGAGCCAGTCTTTTGGACTTTCTTCAATGTATATTTAACAGCCCAGGGCATCTTTTTTTTTTTTTTTTTTTCCAGGTGATATCAGAAAAAACGATTGAAGTCACTAAATTTGCATTAAGAACAGCGTCTTTACCTGAAACAATAGCTGCCCCAGGGCAAGGGCAAAGTTTCGGCAGTGGTGGTTCAACAGGGATGAAAATCAGGATTGGTCACAGATCCTGCTATACCCATGTAACCCAATGGAACTGGTTTTAATTAGTAATATTAATGGCATTCCCTTTTTGTTTTTTGTTTTTTTTTTCCTGATTCTTTTCAGTTCTGAAGTTTTGCCTCCATTTATGATGGTTCCAAGTGCCAGTCAAAAAGCTTCTTTTCAAAGCTACTGGCTGAGAGGATACTTGCACCAGAATTTCTATTAATAAGTTTTCTAAACAGTGATTTAGTGTCATTCCTCTAATACATTATATTTAAATCGTGGAAGAAATACACAGTTGTGCCCAGTACACCATTCCTCTTGGTGAATTTGTTCCTTCCTAATAATGGTATTTAAATTACCAAGATGGTAAGAGATCTAGTCCTTGTATTCACTTCTCCTGACATCTCATTTTTGGGTCTTGTTGATATACAGGGAGATCAAAACCAGTTCAATAAAATGAAATTGTAATAGTTGAAATCCAGGGGTTCTCATTGTTAGGCCACAGGTTCAAATTCCCAGGATCATTTACTGTTATATAAATGCTATTATCTGAACTAAATATCACTTACTATATGAAACGTATCTGGGTCTGTCATTTTCCAACAACTGTTCTCTGATTTTCTGCTGTGTCCTACAATTGAGTGTCCTGCAGTTCAGTCCTAGTCTACACTAACTCCCGGAGTTAGCATCCAACTTCACAGGTTTAAGGGCTCAGGCCTGTAAGACTGCCCTCCTTCGGGCACCATGTCAGAATTCCTGGATCCCAAGCTAGCTGCATTTGTGTCTTACTTGGAGAAAAATCAGGGTTCCCACAACCTACCCTCAGGTTCAATAATTGCTAGAATGACTCAGAGAACTTAAGCAGTTACTTTATTTTGGATTACCAGTTTCTAAAGGACACAACCTAGGCACAACCAAATGGGTGAGGTGCCAAGGACGAGGTATGAGGAGGAAGGGACAGAGCCGCCCTGGGCTGTCTAAGAGCACCACCCTCCCAACCATGTCAATGCATTCACCAACCCAAAGTTCCTAGAATCTTACCGTTCATGAGTGTTTTAAAGTTCCATTCCTTAAACATGCTAGATAAAATCATTGATCATCAGTGAATGAACTCTTATTTCCAATCACCTTCACCTCTCCAGAGGCTGGAGGAGGGGACTGAAAACCAACCCTCTAACACAGCTAGTGAGTCTCTCCCTTGAAACTACCCAAGGAGCCACCTGGAGTCACCTCATTAGCATAAATTCATGGTGGAAAGTGGCTCATTATATGAATAACAAAAGACATTCCTGTCACTCCAGAGATCCTGAGCATTTGGGGGAACTCTGTACCAGGAACCACAGACAAAAACCAAATACTTTTTTTATTATACAAGCCTGGGTAAATCATATTTACTAGACAAAGACATTTTGCATATTATGTCTATGTAATACTAAAAACTGTTAAATATTCCAGTATCTGAAAATTCAAACTACGTAATGTCTTATAAATCATAACTAAGAGGAAATCAGTTATAGGGAGGAATAATCTTTCAAAAAAGAAAAAAACTTTAGTTTTAGATATAATCTCTTTTCTATTTTTTAAATAAATAATTTCAATTCCAGTTTTAGATAAATAAAATTAAATTTAAAAAATCACTAAGCAAAAAAAAAAAAAATCTACTGCCATCTTTGTTCTTTAAATGCCAAAATATTTTAATGGTGAAATATGAATATAGCATATAATAAAAAGATATTTACATATTATAACCAAAGTTTGATCATCACCACTAGGTAACCTGTATAAGTGTATTTAAAGGAGGCATTTATATAATTTCAAGCCACATTTACTTATATCTGTTCTTGAATATTTACTACAGCCATCAAAAATATATCCTGAATGAGTGGTGGCAGAGTACTCAGCCCTAGATAATATATTTACATATTCTGGTTGCCGGTACACTCTGTGATGCTTAAAAAAAAAAAAAAAAAAAGTTAATGGGACGCCTGGGTGGCTCAGTTGGTTAAGCCGCTGCCTTCGGCTCAGGTCATGATCCCGGAGTCCTGGGATCGAGTCCCGCATCGGGCTCCTTGCTGGGCGGGGTGCCTGCTTCTCTCGCTGCCTCTGACTGATTGTGTGTACTCTTTCTCTCTCTCTCTGGCAAATAAATAAAATCTTCAAAAAAAAAAAAAAGTTAAAATATTCTTTCAATGGTAAAGGGAAGAATTTAATTTTTTAATTACCTAAAATATTTAAATATACAATTCTCATATTTTTAAAATAAGTAAAATTTGTGAAGTGTTTTGTAAGAGACTGGTGCAGTATAAACATTAAATTTTTCATACTTTTTTAATTTTGTTATGTTAGTCACCATACAGTCCATCATTAGTTTTCAAAGTAACATTCCATGATTTGTTATTTGCGTATAATGCCCAGTGCTTATCAGACTGCGGTGTTTTCTCAGTTTGCTTGGTTTTTGCGTGTGCTATAGGTAAATCCTTTTAGAATACTTTCAGAAGATAATAGAAATATCACCTAGACAATAATGATATAACAGTTTTTCCATTTTTCTAGCAGGGATTTAATAGCAGCTGTTCTTTGCAGAGATAATTCCTTGTTAATTGATTCATTTTTATCAGTTTTTAAATTGATACATGAACTGAAAATTGTCACACAAACTGGGGAACATACTAGATTGTCACTCGTTCTACCAAAAGCCTCATTCTGTCTTCTTGAAGACAATGCACATTAGACAACAGCATTGTAAATTATCAAGACTATGCAGTCAAAGGTAATTTCGACTAATACAATCTTCTTTCCACTACATTTAAATACTACACTCAGATCCTAAGCTTTTCTTTGATTACAGATTCTTTGTCAACTTCTTCTGCTTTTTCTAGAATTACTTCTGAGGGCTGTTGAGTTAGATTGCCTAGGTCATCCACTTACAAATCTTTGATCTTTAGATAATTGCTTAAACTTACCGTGCCTCAGTCTCCTCCTCTGCAAAATGGAAATCACAGTAGTATTCACCACGGAGTGTGATACGTTAAGTGTGATATGATAAGATAAAATACGTTATTGCATGTAAAGGATAAAAACTCTGGAACACAGTAGGTGGTCCAAAAACATTAATTATTATTGATAGTATTTAACCCACTGAGCCACCCAGGCACCCCCATATTGATAGTATTTAAATCATATTTTTGTAAAACTTCTAATTTATAGAATCTCCACTGTGTTTTAATTTTATTTATTTATTTATTTATTTATTATTTCATTCTTTTTTATTATGTTATGTTAGTCACCATACAGTACGTCATTAGTTTTGGATGTAGTGTTCCAAGATTCATTGTTTACATATAACACCAGTGCTCCATGCAATATGTGCCCTCCTTAGTACCCACCACCAGGCTCACCCATCCTCCCACCCCACCCCCAAAAACCCTCAGTTTGTTTCTCGGAGTCCACGGTCTCTCATGGTTCTTTCATATCTAAAATGCAATCTTTTTAAAATTCTAAACTGCTGCATCCATATAGATGCTGTGTTTTCTCAACACTAATGGGGAATATGAACTAGAGAGTTTTGAAAATTGGCTCCTGTTTCTTGGAATGACTGTCTTACTTCCCCTTAAAGATTATTAGCTATATCTCCTCATGATAGTTTTTCTCCCCACAACTGCTAAATATTTCCATTTGCCCGATGATTTTTCTCTTTAACTTTACAGAGTAAGAGACTATGTCCAGTTGGGGGAGCTGATACTGTATTGACCAACAATTAGGTGGGTTTCATTGTTAACTTTTTTTTTTTTGATAGAGTATCATAATTTTCTATCTGTATTACTCAACTGATAAGCACTCACCATTGCATAAACATTTATATAGCTTTTGATTTTTCATAAGCTTCTTCATGGACATTTGCTGGAATAATTTCCCCTTAATTTCTCACACACTGTCCTGTCTTTTTAGCCTGAGTAATTTCTATTCAACTTTTAGACTTCGGTTCAAAGTCATTGCTAAGTTTTAAATCCAGTCAAAGAGGGAAAAGGGAATATTTTCATTTTATTTTGCCTGATCCAGGAGTCTGCAGTGGCTGCGGTGAGCAGTGCAAGAGCTTCTGGGGAATTAATCACAGGATAGAAAATTCCCTGCTTGGTAAGAAGTTTTCTTTTCCGCCATTGCTAAATAACCCAAAGTTACCTGAGCTCCTGTCCCGGCCTTCTCCACCTGGCACGGAGTAATCTCACCGGTGGCCTGTTCCAACGTTGCCTGCCTCAGCCTCTGGGCGCCCTCTGTTACCTGTCCTCCACTGACCACCCCACAGGACTCAACTCCCAACTTTTGTTTTGAAACCGGATTATGAAGAGGAAGTATTAGGCAATCAATCCTCTTTTCTTATTACACGGGTGGACCTATTAGCCTCATCACAGACTAGTTACTATGGCCTTTGATCTGATCCCATGTGCACTAGGTTTTGTAGAGACAATCTTCTAAGTTGGGGCCTCTTAATGAACTTCTCCCCTGTTATCCAACAATTTTTTTTTCCATTTCTCCCACGATTTACATTTTTTTGATCAGTTCCTTGGAACTTAGGGAAAGAGTTTGTTAAATATACTTGCTCGTATCACTATTCTGAAATGCAAAGTTCCTATTTTTCCTTCTTTATGGGAAATCCTTACTTTCTCAGTGTTGCCATTAGTATCTAATGAACCCAGATTTGAAGTATGTGATTAAATATATAATACATCTCCTTGAAAGAGAAGCCATTTACCTTAATTTTTTTAATTATAGTAAAATCATTCTCTTGGATTTGTAGTTGAATTTTTGTTAAACCAATAAATAAGCTAGATAACATGAATTTTTAACCTTCCCCTTGATAATTATATGAAAATATTCATAGCACATGCTGCATCACAACAGATAGAGTAATATCTATATAGATACTAGATAGAGTAATAGAGTAATAGAGTAACAGATAGATACAAATATGTAGAAGATAGTCTCACTTGAATACTTGAAAAATTATTTTTAGAAACAAGAACTTTAAAACCGTTATATTCAGTCCAGTTCTTCAGTGAGAGCAGTTTCTTCTTTCATTCTTCTTACCTTATTAATTCTCAAAGATTTCCACTTCATGATTCATGTATATTAGTGCTTTTCCACCTTTTAAAATTCATGTTTCCTTTATAGCAAATATTTGTTGGAGTGTTATGTTCCTAAAATGTATAGTTCAAAGATATTTTTCCATTTGTAAACATAACATAATGTTGTAATATTGAATTATACTCTTTTCAAATTATAACACTCCTGCAGAAATTCTGGTAGGTCCTATAGGCTATGTATCTGACTCCTGTCTCAGTCCTCTGACCTATGTGGAGAAGTTGCATTTAAACCTTTGCGTTACTGATTTTTACAATGGAGCTATCGTCTGGCTAAGCACTGAGCTGATTTTTTCTTTTAACTCTCCTTTGCATGATCTAGGCATAGCTGACCACTTCCAAATCCTAGGGTATAAATCACAGGTTCTCTCCATTCTGCACATTCTGTTCCATTCTGTTCCTAGAACACGTCTCCAGCCCCCAGGACTTCAAAACTACCTAGTCGATACCTTCACTTCATCCAAATAATCTCTGTTCTTCCATGGTTATGTGCCCCCTCTCTCAGAAGTTTTCCTGAACCACCAAGCTTGGCCAGTATTTCTTGCAGATGCTCGTCAATATCACAGTGATTTTCACACAGTATTGAAAATGCATGTTTAAATGCCTTTCCTACCAAATAAACAAACCAAACAATTAGCAGGCAAGAACTATGCCTTTCTGAAATTGGTATCCATAACGCCAAGCACAATATCAACCCTCAAAAATGTGTGGAATTAATGATTAAATAACACGACCATGTGAAACATTAGAATAATGAGGAAATGTTAACCCAGCTATCACACAGTTGGCAAGCCTAAGAATAGCAGTAACTATTCATACATTAAGTGTGGGGAAAATATAAACTTTAAGACTAATTAATCAGTATCTCTGAGTTTGTTTTTTTAAGAATTTTGCAGCAATCATGTAAATGTCAACATTATGTACTGTTGACATCGGTTAAAATTTAGCCATGACTCATATTCATACCAGGTTTTCATAGCTAATGTGACATAGAGAAATGAGACAATTATCCAGGAAATTGGGGTGTGTAATGCGAATAGGAAGCTTTGACCTAAATTACATTGAGTGTATAATTTGGTCTAGCTTTGATTTTCAAATGCAACAGAAGAAGTTTCATTCCAGTTACTTGGGAGTCATTCAGCCTCCCTGCCACCCCTGGTTCTAGGGCAGACTCTCCCTTTGAAGAGGTACTTTTCAATTTGGCAGCACAGCAGCATAACCTGTATGAATTTGTTTACATGTAAACATCTCAACATAGGTGGAAGGTCCATTTGGAGAAAATATTAAGATAGTTCTTGGACACATTGTTTGAAATAGCAAAAGACAAGATACTAATCAAGTGTCAATCAATAGAGATCCAGTCAAATAAAGTCTGATATTTCTACGTCATCAAATGCTATCTAGCCATTAAAAATTTTAAAAAGGTGTTTTTTTCATTAGTCCTGATATGAAACAGTTGCTAAAATATACCATTAAGTGACAAAACTAAGGTACAGATTATGTGTAAAGTATGCTAATATTTGTGTAAAAAGAGAAAATTAAATGTCTATAAATATAGGTTTATAGTATATAAATATATCTCATATGTAATATTTGCATTGTATGTATATGTGTCCTATGTAAATATATATATATATATATATATACACATACAATACATTATAGGTAGATTGCATATATTATGTGCTTCAATATGAAGGATATCTCTGGAGAGGCTCGTAAGAAGTAGTGGTTGCTTCTGGGGAGTAGAGTTGAAGGTAAGAGAAAGACTAATTTTTTTAATTGTATAACTTTCTGTACAACTGAAATTTTGTTAATGTGCATGAATTATCTTTTAAGTTTAAAAAAATAATAAAGTAAATAAAATCTATTAAAATTAGTTATCAAAATAGTTTTAAAAATTAAACCTGATGGTGGGCCAGACTTTTCTAATAGTGATTGACATAAATAGTATTTTGAAGTATCTATAACATATCTAGTATGATATGAAAACACCTCCAGGCTTTTTGGTGGAAAAATCATAGGTAGTGCAGATACCATATGGTTTATTATGTAATTGCAGAAAATGTTAATTCCAGTTAAAATTAGTGAAAATGAAGATGTGATATTTTCCCCAGTCTTCCAGTTTCACAGACTATTCCTAGAGTCTATCCAGGAATTTAGTGAGTGATTATGGGCCCAAATTAAGAAACTTTTCTTTCAAAGAATCCCCTGGGCTTAAATACTTTCATATTCTAAGTAAAAAAATTAATATATATGTTTGTCATAAGGGTTCAGATGAAAGCTAATATGTTACTGTAGAATTTTTCTTAATTCTACCTTATAAATATGCTTGGTATTAATTTACTGTAAGATACCACAGTCAACAAGTTAGACATATTATAACAATTTTGTTTGAGTTTATATTAATGTATAAAGTGAAAAATATATCCATCAGTTACTGTGACTCTCTTCCATGTAGACATGTGTTACTGTTGATTCTAGCCTTTTTTTTGTAATTGAATTTCCTCTTTTCTCCACCCCAACCAAAAATCAGTGAGTTAGAGTTTTTAACATTTTCTTTACTTTTCCTTTATTCCCAAGACACAGCCAGTAGCATCTTTCACACCTATGACCTGAAAAACTGTAACAGCTACTGAAACCTATGTCTTCATTTGATTTTGTACAGCATTATGTTTTTCATCCTAGGCAATGTGATTGAAAGAAATTGCTCAAAATCCAATGCCCCTGACTTTTAAACAATCGTTGCCTCTTCCTTTTGTATCAGCCATAAAGCTGTTAATACTTTGAACCCTTTTTAAGTCACAAAATGTCCACTTGAAAACCTTAATCAGTCAGAAAGTTGGTAAATTATACCTTCATGCTATCCATATTAAGTACCCATTACTCCTGGACATAGCACATTAACTGACTCATTAGCTATTTCAAACCATATGGACTTGGGTTTGGGTGGGTCATTTTGATAATATCCTGAGGTGAGTTTCCTAATTATTGCAATTATGTGATCTCAATCACAAGGCCAGGCTAACGAAATAGTGTCAGTGCCTTTAGAATGAGTGTCAGTGCACCCAGACAATGACTGAGATGAGCAACATGCTCTTTGGTTGTTATAAGTCCCCTGATACCCAAAAAGTAATTACTTGAAAAGTTTTGAGAAAATGCCAGAAACAGTCTGAGAACAGAGTAAGCATGGAATATCACACTGCTTGACAATCATGAATAGATTGTTCAGCGTTGAAACTGGGAAAACTTGAATGCCTTAATGTTGATGCTGTTTCAATATGATGTTTCTAATGTTAACCCTGTGTAATATTTCAAACAACAAGCCGATAGATATTAAAGGGAGGGGGAGGAGTGAGAAGACAGCAAGTGTAAAAACTATGTTGTCTATGACAAATTCTGGGTTGGTATCACAAAACAAAAATAACAAGTCAAAAGTTCACATACTGGAGGTGGGGGTGGGTGTTGAAAGAGATTTTTAAAAAACATAACTTAAAGTTGTTTTTATTGTGGTAAATATACATAAAGATTATCATTTTAACCATTTTAAAGTGTGCAGTTTTGTGGTATTAAGTGCATGCACATTGTTGTGCAAGCATCATCACCATCCATCTCCAGAAATTTTTTATCTTGCAAAACTGAAACTCTGTACCTTTTACACAGTAACTCCCCATTTTCTCTTCCCCAGCCCCTGGAAATCACCATTCTACTTTCTGTCTCTATGAATTTAACTACTCTACATGACTCATACAAGTGGAATCATACAATATTTGTCCTTTCATGACCAGCTTATGTCTTCAAGGTTTATCCATGTTATAGCATGCATGAAAATTTCTGTTGTTTTTCAGCCTGAATAATATTTTGATTTATCCATATATCTGTTGATGGACACTTGGGTTGCTTCCTCCTTGTGGCTGTTGTGAATAATGCTGCTATCAGCATGGGTATATAAATATCTTTTTAAGTTCCTGCTTTCGATTCGGAAAGTTTATTTTTTTTTCTGAAAGGTAATTTTCAAAGAGCAAAATAGCAATTGTGTATTTTCGAAGCCTACCTCTGCACAGGTACCTAGAAGTTACCAATAACAAATTAAAATTAAAATGTCTGATCATCATGACAGCATGGTGTTGACACAAAAACAGACACATAGATCAATGGAACAGAATAGAGACCCCAGAAATGGACCCTCAACTCTATGGTCAACTAATCTTCAGCAAATCAGGAAAGAATATCCAATGGAAAAAAGACAATCACTTCAATAAATGTGCTGGGAAAATTGGTCAGCCACATGTAGAAGAATGAAACCGGACCATTCTCTTACACCATACACAAAGATAAACTGGAAATGGATGAAAGGCCTAGATGTGAGACAGAAACCCGACAAAATCCTAGCGGAAAACACAGGCAATAACCTCTTCAACAGTGGCCACAGTGACTTCTTTCAAGACATGTCTCTAAAGGCAAGGGAAACAAAACCAAAAATGAACTTTTTAGAATTAAATCAAGATAAGCTTTTGCACAGCAAAGGAAACAGTCTACAAACCTATGAGGCAACCCATGGAATGGGAGAAGACGTTTGCAAGCGACATGTCAGATAAAGGGCTGGTATCCAAGACCTATAAAGAACTTCTCAAATTCAACACTGAAAAACAAATAATCCAGTCAATAAATGGGCAAAAGACATGGACAGAAACTTCTCCAAAGAAGATATACAAATGGCTAACAGACACATGAAGAAATGTTCAACATCACTAGTCATCGGGGAAATACAAATTAAAATCACAATGAGATACCACCTTATACTAGTTAGAATGGCAAAAATTAATAAGACAGGACACAACGGGCGTTGGCGAGGGTGTGGTGAAAGGGGAACCCTCTAGCACTGTTGAGAATGCAAGCTGGTACAACCACTCTGGAAAACAGTATGGAGTTTCCTCAAGGTGTTAAAAACAGAGCTACCCTACGAGCTATCAATTGCACTACTAGTATTTATGCCAAAGGTATAGATATAGTGAAAATAAGGGGCACATGCACCCCAATGTTCATAACAGCAATGTCCACAATAGCCAAACTGTGGAAGGAGCCAAGATGTCCTTCAACAGATGAATGGATAAACAAGATGTGATTCATATATACAATAGAATGTTACTCAGCCATCAGAAAGGATGAATACCTACCATTTGCATTGACATGGATAGAACTGGATGGGATTATGTTAAGTGAAATAAGTCAAACAGAGAAAGACAATTATCATATGGTTTCACTCATATGTGGAATATAAAGAAAAGCGCAGAGGACCATAGGGGAAGAGAGAGAAAACTGAATGGGAAGAAATCAGAGAGGGAGACAAACCATGAGAAACTCTGGACTCTGGAGACAAAACTGAGGGTTACAGAAGGGAGGGAATTGGGGGGATGGGGTAACTAGGTGATGGGCATTAAGGAGGGCAGGTGTGGTGGTGAGCACTGGGTGTTAATATGCAACTAATGAGTCGTTGGACACTAAATCAAAAACTAATGATATTGGCTAATTAAACATAATTAAAAAATAAAAATAAATAAAATTAAAATGTCTGCAATCAAAATGATCAATTTGAGAAGTGAAACAGAGGAAATCCCCAAAGTGCACCACTTCCTTTCATTTTTCTGGCTTCTTTTATATCAGCCAAAAATAAACATTAGAAGTAAAATATTTTTGTTTCTAGAACTTCAAAATCCATATGAAAGGATTAGCACAATCCAAGCTTCCAAGGTGGGTCACCTGGGGACAACACCTGAGCACCATTACAAAATCAGTATAGAAGTTTTGCAGGAGAGTGGTCATGCTCAGGTTGATATAAATAGCCAAATTGTTGCAATATGGAGGTATACTAGAAAAAGGAAAGAAGTCAGTAATCTCACAATTGAATGTTAATGATGAACAGATAACTAGCTGGTAAGAAGTATTTTCATCTTTTGGGAAGAGTCTAGAGATTGGGAGATAGAAGAACAATTTCTGAAATAAACATCCATTTAGGCTAGAATTGCTGTCTGTATCAATGAGTCTCGGGTTTCTCAAGACCCATTCATACTTACAAATAGCTTAAGGGTTCAAAACGGATCTTTACCAGTTTAGAGGTGGGAATAACAGGCTTAGAACATAGGATAAGTCAAGAATGAATAGAAGTTTGTGTGTGTGTCTATGTGTGTTGTTATTTTGCAGAATTAAGTTAAAGTACTTGATAGAGTATAATCTCAATTGGTATTGGGAGTCTAATTTTAGTGGATTTATAATGTTGAATGATGAGTCTTTGAGAAAGACACTCCCAGAGGCTTTAACACTTTTAAGTTTGTTTTTGGTGAGAAAGAGGATCAATATATTTTTTAATTAATTTATTTATTTGACAGACAGAGATCACAGGTAGGCAGAGAGGCAGGCAGAGAGAGAGGGGGAGGCAGGCTCCCCGCTGAGCAGAGAGCCCGATGCTGGGATCATAACCTGAGCCGAAGGCAGAGGCTTTAACCCACTGAGCCACCCAGGCGCCCTGAGGATCAATATTTTATTTTCAATATTTTATTTTTGAATTGTTTGTCCTTCTAAAATTGGGCCTATTCAACTTTATTCCTAGCCAGCCTAGGAAGCAAATCTATTACCTCTGGTATAAGGACCAAATACCCTAAAGACATTTTATTTCAAGGTGATGTTTTCATAAAGACCCGACTCTTTGTTGGGTCCGTTATCAAAGGAACGAGACTGAGACGAAGTTACGCAAAGCCTTATTCTATGCCAAGCATTAGAAGTTAGACTGACCGGCCAAGGAAATGAGGCTGAGACAAAGTGAAAGTTATGTAAAGCTTTATTCTATGCCAAGCATTAGAAGTCAGACTGACCGGCCAGGGCCGCCTCTGAAGAAAGCGACACCCCTTGGTCTTACAGGCTAGTTTTTATAGGGCACAATCGCAGGCATCTACATATGTGGCTTTGGCTGATTGGATGTCTCCTACCTGTGTGTTTTAGTAACGGTTACCTGGAACCGATATAAACAAAATGGCCTTGTTTTAAGTGTGTGTTTTAGTAACAGTTACCTGGAACTGATATCAATAACTGTTGAGGCATTTATTAAACAACAAAATGTCTACCTAGGCAACATGGAGTCACTATGGCTAAGTAGGCCCAGGCAGGCCCTAGGGGGTTAACATGTTTTAACGTGGAATTGACCCCAACATCTTAAAATACTAAACTCTCAAGGTTTCACACAGTATTCAAGTATGATGCATGGTGAGGGTGCTAAATTTGGTAGGTTAATATGACAGCAATTAAAAAGGATCCGTACTGAAAAAGAACACATAGAAAAGTGTTGATAATTTTTGACCCTAAGGATTACCTAAAGAGATTCAAATATAAAGGAAAAAAACTTTTATTAGAAACCAAACGCAAATGTGGGTGACAGCCCTAGCATAGGTAGGGCTTCCTTCCAAGCAAAAGATGTGTCATATGGTCACTCTTTAGTGGGGCCATCCTCACTCTTAATCCCATGTCACACTGAATATTGTATACTGTATAGCAGAATGTTTAAGAGCACAGGCTCTGAAGCTAGACTTCTGGATTCAAATTTTGTCACTGCTGCTTTCAGACTATCTGAGCTTAGGCAAGTAACTAAACTGCTCAGAGCCTCAATTCATCCACTGTAATATAAGGACAATAATATACCCATATCATTCCTTTTTCTAACTATTAAATGAGTTAAAGTGATTAGTGAATCCATAGCTCAATATTTGGTAAGCCACTACTATTGCTGGTATTGGAGTTTCCTTCTTTGATTTGAATTAAGAAGCATTTGAAAGCCGGTTTTAGAGAAAGCCCAAACTGAAGAACCACACAAAGGGAGAAAATCATAGGCTAATTTTTAAAATTAAAATATTTGCTGTATTTCAACCATTTCCAATGTAAATGTCTTGTATCTGTCTTTGTGATCATTGCTCAGGACTATTCTGTAATTCTGCTAATGCTTAAGTCATGGTTTCTCTTATTGCCTAACTTAGATCTGATGGACAGCCAAGAACTGTGGCAGGAATTGTTTTTTTTTCGGGGATAGAATGAATCCTGTAGCTGGATTAAAGATATCCTTCTATTTTTGGACTGTTTTATCCTGGTGTTTTCAAGGTTGGTTCAATTTGAAAGGATGTGAGTTGGGTGGCTTTTATAAAAAAGGTAAGCTTCTGCTAAGAGACACT
Organism: Lontra canadensis; assembly: GCF_010015895.1. Classification (NCBI taxonomy): domain Eukaryota; kingdom Metazoa; phylum Chordata; class Mammalia; order Carnivora; family Mustelidae; genus Lontra; species Lontra canadensis. The sequence goes on along the minus strand of NW_022631044.1, from coordinate 13,503,873 downwards.
CAAAAACCTTTCTCCTGCCCTTTGCAGATCACTGGCTCCTTGCATTAGCCTATGCAAGTTGTGCCTCCTTTATTTAACTTTTGCTCCCATATCCTAGTCCCTTTTCATCTAATTTATAAGTTGCACAAAATATTCATCAGTTTGTAATGGTCCCTGTGACTTCAGTATAGATGACTACTCCTCATGCATTAAATAGTGTTCAATAAAACTATGTGTAAATGAAATAAAATGTGACTCTATCGGGGGATTTTAATACTTCAACTATTGCAAGTCTTCCCTCTTCCAATGTACTCTGTCTCACTTGTTCCATTACATCACGGAGATGTGCAAAGTGAAAATTGCCTGGTACATTTTCCCTTCTGAAATAGTAATGGAAAATCTTTGAATTGCTGAGATTATTGGAATGTCTATTACCTAAGAGCAGGTGTTGTCAGTGAGACCAGTGGTATGTGTGTGTGTGTAAGTGAGAAGGGGGGTAGGGTCGGATGGTTTAGTGTCTAATTTATGTAATTAGTTTCTATAGCATGAAATCATACTATATATTAGCTAAAAAATTTTGATGTGACTCCTGAAGGTTAGGGATCCACAATACTCTTCCAATGCATATAAAACCATGAAAAATAGGCAGGTTCTATAAATAACTTGGAGATCATGAGCGCAGCTTGTCAGTACTGGCATATGCAGCATTTTAGAAGAGTGAGTACTGTTCTGTCTTATTTTTAGAATTTATTGACTTCAATGGAACAAAAGACTATTTAATAACTTTTCTTGTAGGCTGATGGGAAAAGGGAAATCTTTGTTGACTACAGAAGAAAGATGAATCTGTGCATTTTAATGAGTTTAGGTAACCTATGGTTGTATAGTTGTAAACTTTTATTTAAACAAAGTAATACTAAGTTAAATAATTGTACCATTTTATGCAAATTAAGGGTGTCTTTTCCTTCCTAACATTTTGCCATCCTAATTGTCTAACACCTTAATTCCTTCATACTAAAAACATAAGGGCACCAGTCTGGAATGCCCAGTGACTCAGCAGAATGAGACAAAAACCTTTATATCAAATCCAAGTTATGATATAAAGATCAAATGCCTCTCTATCCAATCCCACAAACATAAATGATATCCCACAGTATTCAAATTACATCCAGAAAAGGAACAGAAATGAGTAGCAGTGAGAAGTCTTTTATCGACGGAGAGCAACAGGTATGACTGATAGCAAAACCTCTAAAATGACTGAATATAAATCCAAAGTAGTGTCTTAAACAACAATGGGGACTTCAGAGTTAAAGAAAACAGTCAATTATATAGCTAGTCAACTATACAAATAATTACTTTTTGTACATCTGAGTCAATGGATATAAATAGGGACCCCAGTACAGACAGAAATATTGACAGAACTTTCTTACAAGTGTTTCAGGTAGAAAAAGAATACTGGCTCTATCTATGAGATTTATAGAAGTATAAGTATCCAACATGGGAGGGTGACCAAAGACAGGATAATAGAAATGGTTATATTGATAAATAGGAAAAAAAAAATCTGTGCTCTGAACAGAAATATGTTTATATTTTCATGAATATGGTCAATATTTTTAAATAGAAGTCTAGGAAGAGGAATTGAGTGTGGCTAAGTTTTAGCAAAATGTGACAAGTGCTATATAGTATTTGTCTACTTGGTGGAAGAGAGAAAAATACCATGACCAGGGATTTCAAATGAAGAACTGTCTAGTAACAAATTGTTATTAAATAGAGCTCAAATAATGCCATAATCTAGGTCTTTAATCTAGATGGGAAATGTCTCAGTAGTGTATGTGGACTCACCAGCTATTTTTAGAACTCAGAGCGGGGGAAATTTTTTTTTTAATCTTGAGACTTGTATTGATCCTGATTTAGTGCTTTGTACTCCAGAGCTCCCAGAGAGAGGTGACACTTAAGAGTGACAAGTAATGACATCATCTCCTGGTGGTGTCATATTTCCTATTTACTATAACTCTATATCAAGGGTTAGAATGATATATATATATATATATATATATATATATTCCCTTAAAATCCTGACAAGCTCTATGGAAACCGATGAGCGATTTTCTATTCCCTATTACAAACCAAATACAAGAGAAAAATAAAAGGCGAACCTCCAGGTATGAGGTTATTACCTAATTTGCATTTCCAATTTTCTTTCACTTTCAATATCTCTTACCTATTTGGTCCACTTCCACCACTCTTCTCTGTCTTAGGCCATCCTCCTCACAGTCAACACTGGACTTAAGCTCTTGGAGGTCTCTGACTTTCCTCTCTACCATTGCTTAGATGAGACCATTTTGCTTTGTATCAATTCAAGTAGAAACTGACTTTTACAAAGGGAGGTTTGTTTTTTTTTTTAAGATTTTTTAATTTATTTGACACAGAGAGAGAGATCACAAGTAGGTAGAGAGGCAGGCAGAGAGAGAGGGGGAAGCAGGCTCACTGCTGAGCAGAGAGCCCAATGTGGGGTTCAACCCCAGGACCCCGAGATCACGACCTGAGCTGAAGGCAGAGGCTTAACCCACTGAGCCACCCAGGTGCCCCAGCAAAGGGAGTTTTAATAACATTTAAGAAGAAGGTATTTTTACATTGACCAAATGTAGGGTTGACCAAAAGCAAATAGTATGGCTGACAGAGCTTGCAAGATCTGCCCTTATTTTCTTGTCTTTTACACTCTTTTCTTGTGACCAGATTAAATATTTGTATTGCTAGGCTAAGGCAGATAAGACTTCCTCCCTTTTTATATCCTCCCTTTTTATATAAGGTTCTTGAATTTTTGCTTATTTGTTTGTTGATTTTGTATCAGAATGGCCATTTTGGTTCTGGGCTTTGCTGATCTCCTGGTCTACAATTATCTTTTACTGTTGACTATTATTTCTTACAGTCATCTGACTATTCCTTGACCATCTGGATAGAGAAGGCCCATCCCTATCTGGCCCTTAACAATGCTTTCTGAGGTTCTGAAAGAAACACCCCACACTTATCATTGTTGTGTGACTTTTCTAAATATTATTTGAGTTCTAGAGTCATCGGTCTGGTCTTCTAGTCCAAACATGTGAATAATCAAACCTTCAGAGGTACTCAGTACTTCAGTACTCAAGCTGGGAGTCACTCCCAGCTTGCAAATGATCCCAGTTCTGAAGTAGAGAATGTATGAGCATAATAACATAGCTGTGGTTCTATGCCATTAAATTTGGAGTGGCTGTCACTCCAAATGGCAACTGAAACAACGGGGGGCAAAACTTTTGGAGTTCCTAACACATATATTGCATTTAAAGCTTTGGGACTAGATGAAATTAAAAAAGATCAATGTCTGTGCCCTGAGTAGAGACTGAGCAGAGACAGACTAAGTACATCAGATTTAGAGGGAATAGCCAGTGAGCTAAAAGAGCATTCTAGTGTCATAAAAGTCCAAGGAAGAGAACTGAGATAGGAAGTGACACATTTTTTTGGTAATGAGACCAAGAACATGATTGTCAATTTCCTCCCTTCCATCAGAGCAACTGACTTCAGCTGCTTGGTTTCAATGATTGACTTCAGTAGGAGTGGAGAAAAAAAAAATCATTGAAGTGGAGAGGTCAAATAAAGAAAACTTTAAACACATTTTGAAGTGAAGTAAATATCTAAAATAATTATTTAGACTTCAGATCATTAATGCTCACCACCATATCTTCGAGTTGTCATTTCCATAATCAACGGGCAATCCAAATGATAGCCAGGTACTTCCCAATTTTTCTAGGCCCTTTCCTAAATTTTCTACATATTTGCTCCATAAAAGCACCTTGTGTTTATATTCTCATGGCTACCTTGGACTGCTGCTTCTTCAAGTGCCATCTCTGATCTGAGTCATATATGTTTGGATATGGACTCTTCAGTTTACACACTCATTCATACAAACTGAAAAAAATTAGAAGGAAGGTAGAAGAGGAGATTAGATAATAGCAACCAAAACAATTTTGAGTGGAACAGTAGACATCGGACTTGATTAATCCTTTGTCCATTCGATAACCAATGTCTCCACAATGACCTCTTACCCCATACACTATCCAGTCTCACACCATCTCTCTCGATCTCTCTTCCACCCATTGTTTTGCTTCCTCCTCTTCCCTCCTGGAAAACTCTAGGAACTCCACATTATTTCTCAATTCTACCAAGCAATTTTCCCTTCAAGGTGCTCAGCAAATGAAATTCCCTTCCACACGAGGTCGTGTTGTCATGAATAGACAGAAACTTTGTCCTTACTTTTGCTTCATTTTAATGTTTCTATCCCCAGGTTTTTGGTTACTTTACTCAGAAAGTTTTCCTGGTGTATGTTCTGACTTTTGCATATTTGAAAATATTGCTATTTTTGCCTTCATGCATAAGGATAACTTGACTGTTTTAGCATTCTAAAGTCACAGTCATTTTATTTACAACTCTGTGGTTGACACTCCTTTCCTTCTTTCACTTAGTGTCATAGAGAAAAATCTCTGAGGCCGATCTAATTTTGCAAGTAAGTAGATTTTTGCACTGATATTTTTTGAATGTTTTCCCTCATCACTGAAGTTCATTATCTATCCTTTCCTTTGAATTTTCAAAGAATTTTATAAGTTTATCTTCTACATAACTAATTTTGCTTTTTCAGATATAACAGATTGGGTTAATTTCATCTTTGGTTTATAATTTAGAAGTATGTTTTTTAATCTCCCTCTCTCTCTTTTTTTTTTTTTTTTCCTAGAATATTTGTGGTGGTCAGAATGATGACCTCCATTCCCAAAGATTTCCAGGCTCTAATCCCTGGAAACCAAACTGAGAATATGTTACTTTATGTGGCAAAAGGTACTTTGTAGGTAATGATTATGTTAAGGATCTTGAGATTTGAAGATCATCCTGAATTATCTGGGTGAGCTCAATTTAATCAAAAGGATCCTTCTAAGAGGAAGCAGGAAGATCAGAGTCAGAGAGAAATATTGAAAGATGCTACTACACGGCTGGCTTTGAAGATGGACCATGGGCCACAAAAGAAGGATTTGGGAGGCAGCCTATAGAAGCTAGAAAATTCAAGGACATGGATTCTTCCCTAGAGCCTCTAGAAGGAGCAGAGACCTACTGACACCTTGATTTTTAAATTTCTAACCTCCAGCCTGGTAAGAGAATACATTTTATTACTGAACTCATAATTTTGTGGTAGCTTGTTAAACAGTAACAGGAAATTACTACATATTATCTTTAATTTCATAGGTAAAAATCTCTCCTTTGGTTTTATGATACTTATGAATAAAAAACATTTTAGAATGGTTTTCTGTTTGTTATAATCACTTTATTTTTAAAAGAAGGTAGTTTTGATTTTTCAGAGAAGGAATGGAGTCTAAATTATAGGATCTCTCTTTAAGTATGGTAATTTTTCTCAGTTTGGTCATCTACAGATGACCTAATCTTATTTTATAAGAAAAATAGTAACAGAAATAGTTTTTGTTGACCTGATATGATTTCCTACTAGTATCTTTCCTGTCTAGATTTAGTGATAAATGAAAAAACTTACAATATAATAGTGTAATTCTGATGTCTTCCCAAATATCAAGGTTTCTGGAATAACTCTTACCTCTAACAGAGAAATAAAGTAATTCAGGCTCTGATCCAATGTGAGTGTAGATAATGTAGTTGTTTCCCATATAATTTCTGTTGATTCCAAGTTAGTTCTTATAAATTTACTGACCACTGACCATCTATCACTATGAACCATTTAGAGAATAATAACTCAGTAGCTACTGTGATCTTAAAACGCAGATAGTATCATGTCATTTCTTTGTTTAAATTCTTCAGCAGTTCCTCATTTCACTTAGGAAAAAGACAAAAACGTTTAGCTCACAAACTGTAGCATTATTTGTCCTTTGCCTATGTCTCCAGGATCATCCATTGCTGTCATCTCTTACCATTGTCCTTTTGGGGCCTTAAACACACCTACTTCCTTCCTACTTCAGGACTTGGCATATATCCTTTCCTCCATGAAGTGTTCTTCTTTCCCCTTTCTGCCTCTTAACAACCCTTCATCCTTCAGGTCTCATTTTAAGTGTCATTCCCTCAGAGGTTTCCCATGACCTTGCCTGCCAGTTGGAATGAGCTCCTCCTATTACAGCTTCAAATAGAATCCTATAAATTTTCTCAATGTTTATTTAATACCTGTCCCCTCCAAAAGGCTATGAGTTTGAGGAAGGCAAGCATTCTGCCTTTTGATACAATCCGTGTCCTGAGCCAAGCTCAAGTACTATCTGAGTAAGTAAACGAACCTGCATTGCTGCTTCTGGCTTCTTCATGGGGACTTCTGGCCATTTCATTTCACCCTCATTTTATTCCATGAATTTGTCTTTGTTCCAGGGCATGAACACCACCCCTCATCTTTGTTTTTCATTCCCTAAGTCAGTGCTAAAGGAAGACTGACACCAGGTTGCAGGTTTACTGGGTTGTTTGTTTTTTTAAACTTCATTTATTCATTCAGAATATTCACTGAGCAGCTATCCACCAAGCACTATTAAGAATGTTCGGTGGTTCTCTCTTTGTGTGGGGAGCGAGGGGAAGTGGTGCCAGCTCCCTGCTCCATGAGGCCTTTCAGTACCAATGATGTGGTCCAAATGTTTTGCTCCACATGAGTGAAGTTGTGCTCCTGATGAGGCAATGCATGAATTTCACTTTTAACCCTAATATTTCTAAATTTCAAAGGATGGTGGTGTTAATTGACCAGTGTTTGCTTTATTGCATTATAGATACATTGCTCTTTTAAAAGGATGTTTGACATTGATACTCCATGCTCTCCTTCAATATAAATCCATCTGTATAACTTTTAAAAGAAATGCTTCCAAGTTTCTTTATGTGGCCAGTATTCATTTTTACTTTCTGGTGTTAACGTAGAGTTGTTTTTCCTCTTTCCCTTTTATAAATGTTATATTGGGCATTGCAATCAGAATAGAGAGCAGGGAGATAAAAGTCTGCTCTTGTCATTACCTTGCCCAGAAGCTTCCAATGATTTCTTCACCAAACTATGGTCTCCATACATTCTTTCTTCTCTGTTATCTATTTATCAGTTTATTTTTGTTATGAGTAGGAACTGCGTTCCAGGAAATTATTATGTATATTAAGAACTCAAGAGTATCCATATGGCATGAAATATCGTGTAATAGATTGTCCAGATAGCTGCAGAGGAAGATTTCATGATGCTAGTAACATTTGCATTTCATAGTTGATTGAGTACCCTTGTGAAATGAATGAGCACTGTCATGAATACTTCACACTGTTGGTTCCCTCCAATATATTGGCATTTGAATGTTCATCAGCCCTATCAAATCAATTCAGCATTACTAACTTCACTTCCAGGGAATGGGATTTTTGTAGCCTTCTTCTCCATAACTTGGCAGAAGAGAAGAGAGAAAGCTCCCTGAGATATAAAAGCGTGCTAGAATTCTTCCATTTTATAAGTGAATTCAAGTAGCATTGAATGAAACCCAACCACCTATGTGTGGAAATATGAAACACCAGGTATGGATAACATTCAGGTATAAAATGACATTACTATGTAAAAAACACTCTCCTCAAAATGGACTTGTTCTTTTGAACTAAATCATTGGAGAATAATCTTGGAAAGAAGAACTTCTGACACTGGTTAGGGCTGTTTTCCATTAGAATGACTTCATAGGAGTGGCTTATAAATATCCTCTTAAATATCCTTGATACCAGACACAGCTAAATAAAGCATGGTCCTTCCAGAACCAAGACAAACACAATATATCATTAGTTTGTGGTTCCAATTATTACTTTTTCTCACCTACTATGGATCATAAACAAAAAGTAGAATATACGTAACACTACATTTCATCTTCCACCAAGAAAAGCGAGTATCTTCGATTTAATTTTATTATTTTGACCCTTCATATTGAAAAAGAGAATATGTATCCCTTTTAAGTGCTTATATTCTACTGGGTACCTAATTATCTTCCCTTAGAACATTTTAAAAAGCAAATGTGGTAAGGCAGTGGGTATACCATTAATTTCTTTTTATAGAGATAACAGGCATGGAGTTTTCTTTGTTGTAGTAGATAAAACATATCAGAAGTCTGTAGTAAAATATTAATCTACTCCTGTCTTTCCTATTCCACATGCTGAGATAACCCAGTGTTATCAGTATCAGGATGGTGTCTATCCTCCACATCTATTCTATGTTCCTACCAATAAAATTAATACAAACTTATATACATATATATGTGAAAGTATATGTGCAATATGTGAAAATATCTGAGATAAGAAAAGAAATGAACTAAACCTATTATAAAATTACTATAATCAAAAGAATGTGGTATGGGCTGAGGAATAGACCTTTCTCCTACACACCTCTCTAAACTCTGGGTGGCTAACACGCATGAGCAGGTAGGGTTAGGCTGCTGCCTGAGTTGCCAGGGATTCTCACATTTTCTGTAGGAGCACTGTCCAGCAGAACTTTCTATGATCATGGAAATCTTCTATAACTGGTTCTGCCCAACAGGTTAGCCACTAGCTCCATGTGGTCACTGGGCACTTGAAATGTGGCTCGTAAAACTAAGGTACTGAATTTTTAATTGTGTTTAATTTCAATTCATTGAAACATTAAGTGGTCGCAAGTAATTTGTGGCTACTTGATGGGACTGTGCAACTCTATAACTTCAAACCCAAACTCTTTTTTAAGCATTTAAGATTCTCCATAATTTTATCTCAACCTGCGCTCAAAGCCTATAGGACCTAAGAATAAAAACTGAGGATGGTAGGGCTGCAGGTATGTGAAAAGCAAGCCTAAAAGCATGCTTACATCACACGTGGGAGAACTGTCCTCACCTCTCCGTTGAATACGTCATCGACTCTATTGTTACTGAAAGCACAGCTTCTGCTTAAAAATCATTCAGCCAGTCCCCCTTCCTCTTTCTTCAGCTCATATTTGTGATTACTGCAGTCATACTAGTTAGAAAGAAGGATGTAAAGTGTGAATATAGTCTTGTGGCTAGTTAACCTTTTATGATGTTTGCATTAGGGAATGGACAGCCTAAAGCTAACATCATGTTGGCTAGCCATATCAGGTTTTACCACATTCAGTTGTTTGAGAGATAATTTGGTGTGTATTTACTTCTGATTGTTTGGCAGCAGGGCTCTACTAATTAATATCTCTGGAAAAGAGTTTATGAAGCCTGTTGACATTCTGACAGATGACATTTTAAATTAATTTTTTGTGTCCTTGACTTTCACTTATATGGACAATCAAGAACTATGATTTGGGGACAATAAGTTGAGACCTTGTAACGGTCTTATATGGAAAGAATGCAAAAGACATAGATATTTGGTATGATTGTATATCTGATAGCTTTGAGATTCCATTTATCTGAATACTATTATTTTCTGAATCTCTATGTCAGTAACTGCTTAGCTCTCCAGGGATTGTGCGTTTATGAGTGTGAATGGCCTCCTGATTTTTATAAAACAAAAACTAGCTCTTCTTTGGCAGGCAAAATGCTTCCAGTGAAGTGATCTCTTTTTCTCACATTAAATTACAAAGATTGGATTTTTCTAAATGTTTTGTCTATGCAACATCTTTAACACTTTAATTGATTTGAAATGATCTTGGCCTTGTAAAGTATGCTCACTGAATGGCTAGGTTTTTCTTTTTTCTTTGAACCAGTACAAGCATTTCACAGCACCTGGTTCTTTGAAAAGCAGAACCCAAGCCATACCTACAATGTTGGCACACCGCCAAGAAAGTCCTTTTGTGTGTGTGTGTGTGTGTGTGTGTGTGTGTGTGTGTGGTGAATCACTCATAGTCTCTAAGATCTATCAAAATAGCCTTGTTTGAAAACCTTGTTTTCCCTATTTTTTTCTTCTTCAGATGACTCACGCTTAAGTGCTTCATGTCTAGATTCTCTTTTCTTTCTTGTTTCTCATCGTGTTCATTCAGAAGACGCTCTTTCACTAGTTCCAAAATTTGTATTTCTATATTCTGTCAGTTTTCATCTTGAAACATACACACAGCAATATGCTCTGAATCATAAAATTCTGCATTAAAACCCAACACTTAAGAAAACCCCACATATTCTCAATACAGGTTTACCTGCACTTCTGTTCCCATTTTTATTTATGACAACTTTATTAACATTTTAAACTCATTGCTGCTTGAAACTTTATTTCATCTGTTAGGAAGATTTTGGCTGCAAGAAACATGAAAATCAATGCTAAGAGGCTTAAGCAATAAAGACACTTAACGCTTCACGGAGGAATCTGGAAAGTATGGAGGCTTCAATGTCAGTTGAATGAGTGATTCAATGAAGATCTCAACAACTCAGATTCTTCCTGTCTTCCTCCTCAGCCATTCTTTTCTTTTAAGTCAGTTTCACTGTGGCATAGTTTACATGTAATCAAATTTATAAATCCTAAGTGTACAATTAGGTAAGTTTTTACAAATGTATACTTATGGAGTCACACTACAGTCAAGAAATTAATAATTTCTGTCATTCCCAAAAGTTCCACCAGCCCCTTTGCCATCCATCCACCCCTTCAAACGAGTCCCTGGGAATTTCAGTGGAATTATACAATACGTCCTCTTTTGTGTCTTCTTTCCTTTCTATAACATCACACTTTGGGGATCTATTCAGGTTGTTGCTTGTATCAGTAGTTTATTCCTTTGTATTGCTGAGTGATATTCCACTTTTTATTGCTGAGTGATTATCTGTTTACTACTTGATGGGAATTTGAGCTGTTTTCAATTTTTGGCTATCACCTAAGAAGCTGCTATAAATCTCTAAGATAAGTTTTCATGTAGATACAGGTTTACATTTCTCTTGGGGAAGCACCCAGGAACATGAAGGCTGGGTCATATGCTAATTTTACATTTGATATTATAAGAAACTGATAAATTGTTCTCCAAAGTGAATTTAACACTTTGGAGCCCCACAAGCGAAGAGAGTTCTTCTTATTCCATATTCTTACCAAAATTTGGTATCTTAACAGGGCTTTTGAAGAGCAAACATTTTTAATTTTGATGAAGTTAATTTAGGAACTTCTTCTTTTAGGCTTTCAGCTTTTGGGGTATATTCTAATTACAAAAAGTTAAAAGATCACAAAGATTTATAAAATCTAAGAGCATAAAGGGTTTCTCCCAGGTTTTCTTCCAAAATTTTATAGTTTTAGCTCTTGCATTTAAATTGAGGTCTATGATCAATTTCAAGTCAAGTTTTAAATGAGGTGTGAGTTAAGGGTTGATTTTTTTTTCTTTTATTCTTCCTTTCTTTTTTTGGATATGTGAATAAGTATTCTAACCTCATTTGTTGGACATTCTGCCATTTCTGGTGTATTAGATTTGTAATTTGTACCCTCATGGTCATAAAATGACTGCAGAAATTTTAGGCATCACATCCAGAATGATATCCAGAAGAGAACATCTCTTTATAAAGTGTCCAGAAAACTTTTCTTTGCCTCTACCTATACTTCACGCATACATACATACACCCAAACCAATCACTGGGAAGGGAATGGTACCATGATGATTCATGTATTCATTTAATAAGGGAATGATGTGTTTTCTCTATTTGCATCATAGGGACTGGGAATACAGTAGTGATTTTCAAACTTCAGAAATGTTGCCTGTTCTCATGGAACATACAATTTGCTAAGGAAGACTATTTGTCTATTTTCTAAATAAATAAGTTACCTGTATAATATGTTGTTGTACAATGCTAAGTATTAGGAAGAAGAACGAAAGGGGGTCATAAAATATTGTGGGTAGGTTAGAATTTGAGATTGGGTGGTTAAAAAAGATCTCCCCAAGTTGACTTTTGAATAAAGACCTGAAGAAAGTGATAAAGTAGTGATAGAGTAGTCCCCACAGATACAGACTGAATCTGTATCCATACAGATACAGATTGAAGAATGGTCCAGGCCATTCTTTGCACATTCCAGTGCAAAAGTCCCAAGAACAGCACGGAGACCACGGTGGTTGGAGGGAGTAGTAGGAAATGGGGGGAGGTACAGAACATGTTGATCATTACAGATAAGTCATTCTCAACCAGGAACAACTCTGACATTTATAAAATTTGGTAATGGTTGATTTTGGCCATCATAACTGGGTGTGGTGGGACTGCTGGGGAGGCCAGATAGATGCTAAATCTCCTGCAATGCTAAATATCGTACGGGAGGTAGACCACCTCTGGCCCCTCCTCCCCCTCTCGATAAAAGGTCATCTGGCTCAAATGTCAATATGGCCAAGGTTAAAAAACACCATTTTAAGTCATAGTAAGGATTGGCTTTTACTGAATGACTCAAAATGACACTAAAGTGTTTTCAATAGAAGAATGATCTAATTTAAGCTCCTAAAAAGATCATTTAGCTGTTTTCTATGAATAGACTGAAGGCCTAGAAGGGTAGAAAATAAGACAGCATTTAGGAGGGTACTATAATTACCCAGGAAAGCCATGATGGTTATTGGACCAGGATGGTGGCCGTAGGGATGGGGAGGATGGATGGATTCTATATATATTTTGAAGGTTTGAAAGCTAATAGATTTTACCAACTACCCCAGACTAAATGTTTGTGTGCCTCCAACATTTCTATCTTGAAATCCCCAATGTCATAGTGAGGAGATGGGACCTTCGGAGTTGATTAGGTAATAACATTTCCAGCCTTCAGAAGTGTGAAAAATAAATCTCTGTTGTTTTTGAGCCACCTAGTCTATGGTATTTTGTTACAGTGGCCTGAATAAAGACACAAATGTACTCCATATATAGGTATGAAGACCAGAGCCATGTATGACCCCCCAGGAGTAATCTGTTGTAATTGGTGCTGGAGCTGTATCTTCCTAAAGAAATTAACCTGGGGAAGTTGGTAGAAACCTGAACAAATTTGGAATGGGAGAAAGAATGTCCATATGGATGTTTGGCTAGGCAACCAATAGCATCTGTCACATATACATTTTACGGAAATAAGAATGGACACTGTTGGATTAGTGAGTCACTACCTTAAATGATGCAATTATTCTACACATAGACTACTGAACTTCTTTAAAAAGGCTTTTATTTATTTGTTTAAAGATTTTATTTATTTATTTGAGAGAGAGAATGAGTGAGCAAGCAAGAGAAGAGAGAGAGCGCATGCGAACGCAGATGAGTCAGGGGAGGGGGGCAGAAGAAGAGGCTCCCTGCTGTGCAGGGATATTTTTCCCCACTCCGGACTCCATCCTGGGGATCAGGATCTGAACAGAAGGCAGCCGCCTAGTCTACAGAGCCACCGGAGTGCCCCTAAAAAGGCTTTTATATCCACAGCACCAAGTGCTTTAGAAATGTTTTCTCATGCCATCTTTCATTTAGTGACAGATGTAGGAAGTCCTAAAACCTTATTCCATCAAACTCATTAAAGGACTTTGATTTTCCTTTCAGTTTGCATTCCAAGTATTTACTGTCTTCCTACATAGGATGTTGATATATTTAATTATTGCTTTTGGAACATTTGTTTTGTCTAGCTGAAAATATTAGAAGCTCACTATGAGTCTTTATTACGTGTTAGAAAACCACTTAATAAATTTCTCTCACGTATCATCGTAATGTTTTAACTAATAACCTGCTGTTTTAAGTAATAACCTCCCTTTGACCAAATTCTAATCAGGCTTCCCAGAACTCTTTTTCAGCGAGGGATGGCTATTGACGTCCATGTCCTCTCCACATTGTCAAGTTTCAGTAAGAATCCTGTTAAGTCAGTTTAGCCCAAATCTCCTGACTAATCACAGCCCTCTGTATCTAATGGAGTTCCTCATCCTTCACCATCCCCCAGGTGAATTCTGATCACCTGGCCCTGACTTCAGCAAGATTTCTGTTAACTCAGTTTAGCCAGAATACTCCCCATATCTCTGACATATCTTCTTAATAATTTTCCATCCATGGACCCCCACCCCTTGGCTATAAAGTCCCACTTTTCTTTGCTGTCTTTGGCACTGAATGCAGATTTCTCCTACTGCAACAGTTTGGAATAAAGTTTTCTTTACCATTTTAACGAGTGTTGCTATAAATTTTTTCCTCTAACCTACCTTATAACCTAAGTAACTGCGGTTATTTCCAGTTCACAAGCAAATGGAAGTTTTGTGAAATAATTACGTTTAGTCAAGATTATCCAACCAGTAAATAGGTCTTGAGCCAGTATGTATCTGAGAACTGAACAAGGAGTCCCCAGGCCTCCCAGCTGACACCAGGCTTCTTGCCCCCCGGAGGGCCTGACTAGTGTGACTAGTTGCGGGTTAAGTGCTCAGTAAAGACTCGCCCACTGATTTGGAAACTTTGGGGACTGGGAGAGTGCGGGAGACCACAAATTCCTCCTGCACAAATGCATGGAAGTGGTCTGGTGGCTCCTTGTCCAGACTCTGGAGGGCCAGGGTGTGTGTGCGGCAATCACACAGCCCCCTTTCCCTATTGAGACCCCGCTCGCTCTTCCCCTGGGCGTCTCGGGCGCGCGGGCAAGGCCGCCGTGCGGTCCCGCCGAAGCTTCGCGGGCCTTAGGCCTGCGTCTCCGGCCGGAGCCTGACGCAGGCGGCGCGGGTGCGGGGACGTCAGCCTGGGTCCTTCCGAGGGCCGGCTCGGGCGGGGCCCGCCTCCCCGCGGGATTGGAGGCCCGCGGCCCCGCCCGGCTCCCAAAGCCCGCGGGAGACGCCTTGCGCTGCCTGGCGGCGGGGGAATCCCGGGGCCGGTCCTGGGCGTCGGGCCGAGCGGCCCTTCTGCGCCCCGCTCTCCGCCTGCCACGCCGCGCCGCGGGAGGAGCTGCCGTCGGAGTGAGCGCCGGAGCCTCCCAGCCGAGGCAGGCCCGGCTTAGGCGGTTGGTCGCGCACTTTTTCCTAACTCGGAGCGAGAAGCGGCGCGCTCTCCAACTCGCGTTCGCCCCGGAGCGCTGGCGGGAGGTGTTAGGCGCGGGAGGGGGTCGGGTTCCGCGTCCCGCCGGTGCAGGGAGAGCCGGGGGCGGGAAGGTAGTGCAGACGCCGGCGGGCTTCGCGGCGGTTCGGGCCGGGGCCGCCGAGAGGTGAGTCGGGGACAGGCGGGTGGTGGGCCGCACTGTGCCCCCGGCCCGTGCCATGGCCCGCCCGAGCCCGGGCCTGGCACGTGTTCAGGCCTCTGGACACCGGTTTGTCCCCGGCAACTCGTGTTGAGCGATTTGCATCGTAGCCCTGGGAGGAACCCCAAAGCAGAGGGCACCCTGCTGGGGCCGGCCTGGGGAGGAGGCCGCCGCTTGCCCCTGGGAACCCCGCCCAGGATGTGCAGTTTCAGCTCTCAAGTTCTGATGCCACGGACTTCCCTCTGAAACTGTGTTTATGCCCTGCTGCAGAGTTGTTCTTTGAAGACTTCGGGTTTTAAGTCCGCAGATACGTTTTGGACACCAGTACGTATAAAGTATTGGCCAAGGGGAACCACCAGAAAACTACTTGAGGCGTAGTTCACCGAGTAAATTCCCTGCTTCCCTTGTGGCTGTGTTAGGAGGGCAGGTGACTATGGTTAAAGGTTTCTGCTGCGTTCGTTTGCTCTGAAACACTGATGCTAAGTAAAAGAGAGCAGGACATTGGATTAAAGTCAGTGAAAGAGGGAAGCCTTATTAAAAGGAACAGAAACTTTCTCGTTCAGAAAATGGAAAAAATTATACAGCGAAAACTTTACATTAACTTTCAAAGCACTCACCAGTTAATTTTTTTTTTTTTCATACTTAGAGGATTGTAATTACCTTCACATGTAGATTAGTTTCAGGAAGATATGCTGCATGTGTGTGTGTTTCCCTATGCAATTTTCTCTTCCAACTAAAAGTCTTTCATTGTGAAATCCACAAACCTTGTGCACATGTAATTGATTCATCTCTAAAGCGGGGCAGTTTTCAGTTTGGTGAGGGTGGGGAAGAAACAGGGTATAGAGAAACAGAAAGACAGGATCTAAAGAAACAGAGACTAGTGTGCTAACCCTGAAACTGCCCTGTGGCCTTGTGTTCTGAGAAGTTATGTATCCATGAAAATTCCGGGCTTACTTAACAAATATTTCCTGGGTAGCTGCTCTTTGTCCATGATGTGACCCGCTGGCTTGGTGATACTTTTTGCTGTTGTCCATGTTTTCCTAATGCAAAACTGTATTCTCTCCTAGTGACCAAAGACCTCATCTTTGATGCTTAACAATTCTCAAAGAAAGGAGTATTTGCATATATATGAAATTTATTTTCTCTTTGTCATTGGGAATTGTAAACTCATCTCTTAGGATATATTCTGCACTCTTAGTGGGTATTATAGACTCCCCTAAATGAATTTTGGACACGTTAAGTGAAGTTCACAAGATTTGTTTGTTTTTTAATATCAGTCTTTCTTGGATTTCAGCGTTGTAACGTATGTGAGATTCCGATTTGAATATAGTGTGTGGGCTTTCCCAAGTCCAGTGGATCTCATAACCCTAGTTTGTAGGAACCTGGGAAAGTGCCCTGTGGAACACATTTTGAGAAATGTATTTTAATTGGAATTTTTGTTGTTTTTATTTTTAATTACTTATCTCAACTTTTCTGTCAACAGAAGTGATGCCACCAAGAAGAAATGAGAAATACAGACTTCCTGTTCCACTTCCAGAAGGCAAGGTTCTGGATGATATGGAAGGAAAACAATGGATGCTGGGCAAAATGATTGGCTCTGGAGGATTTGGATTGATATATTTAGGTAAAGTATAAGTTACCAAATATTCTTGTATATGTGACTGCAACTGTGATCATTTAGTATTTTGACAATTGAAACTTTGAATTACAATAGAATTCATAAATGTACTTTATTAAGTAAATGAGGATCATTAAAGTTTACCAGAATGTCTGGTTTAAGCCATGATTGACCCCACTCCTTGCTGTGCATGACTTCTGGAAGTCCTTCCAGAACCTAGTTAAACAAAGTCCACCAGACAAATACTAGTATTGTTTTTGAGTGTGTCTTTTCCTGGAAACATTGCTTTTTATAGCTCAGAAACCACACTTTACAAATCCAGACACTTTGTGAATCTTTATCATTAATATTTAAGTAATAGAGGGTTGTGGTCATTTCTTAACTAGGCTTCACTAGAGAATTGAGTCTTAATACCTAAAGGCATCTGTTGTATGGAATGAAAGAACTCGCCTGTGTGTCTAGATGGTACTAGTTATTTGCTGTCCTTCATAAATGAGAAAATAGACACAAAAACAAAAAATTATTTTTTGTGTTCTTAGGTAAAGGTAAGGAATTCTAGTAAAATATATTTTTACACTACATTTAAAAAGGTTTAAATTACACTGAATTTAAAAGGATCGTTCAGGGCTACCTTACAACTGTAGTTTAATGATCAGAACTATCCATTACATGACTGGATTTAATGAATAAAATAAGATAAATATTAGTGATTTAAAAAAAAAAAAATTACCCTCAAGGATAAATTCTCCTAAATGGATTGACTCATTACATCTGTTCTTGTAGGAGTTTAAGAAGCTGGTAAAAGACCTCCACTGGGGGAATCTTGGATTCCTCCCTCATTAAACATTTCAGACAGTAGGGAAGGAAAGACTTTCCCTCTACTCTTCCAACGTTCGAGAGCTGGATTTATAAAATTAACAGCAGGAGAAAAGCTACATGAAATTACTAATTGATGTTATATGCATGGGGATATCACAGAGAAAAAAAAGTGAATACCCCAAAAAGCAGTGAGATATGAGAACTTATATACTGTCTTAATAGGGGAAAGGGACAGGGGATGGAGGTCACTTTAAGGACAGTAGATGATCTTTAGGAAACATGAATGGGCCTTTAGGAGAATAGGTGGGGGATTTGATCATTTGTGACAAAGCTTGTCTGGGAATGGTGTTAATTTCTAATCTCTTGTGATGAGAGTAGTTTCTTCTGCTTGATGAAACTTCCCTGGAGGGAACTTAGAACAATTGAGTCTTTTTTGGAGGATCTGTCTTCATGTAAATAAAGGGAGTTCAGAGAAAGCCTTTCCCTGTATTTCTTCCTCCTTGCACCCTCAGCCCCAAATAATCCTTATACTGAAGAGGCATAGTTTAGAATGGCGTATTTCACCACAGTTCACAGACATGTTTCATGGATCATGATGGATAAAGCTCCTTTTTCGATATAATTGGTCATTTTTAAAAAAAGATTTTATTTATTTACCTGAGAGAGAGAAAGAGCAAAAGAGCATAACAGGGGAGAGGGTCGGAGGGAGAAGCCGACTCCTTGATGAGCAGGGAACCCGATGTGGGACTTTTCCAGGACTCCAGGATCATGACCCGAGCCGAAGGCAGTTGCTTAACCAACTGAGCCACCCAGGTGACCCGTAATTGTCATTTTGAACAAATGAATGAAATTCAGTAAAAAGAGAACTCCTTATTAATCATCTCAGGGTCTAATCAAGTTGGGAAGATGAGACCAACACACACAAAATTGTATGGCTTAGAGAAAAGTTTCCTCCTCGAACGAGTCTGAACTTGCTTGAAAATTGCTGTGATTCTGAGTAGTAGGTTGAGAGTGCCATAAGCAGCACTGTTCAGGAGAAAGGTTATGCAACCCACTTATGTAATTTAAAATTTTCTAAGAGAAACATTAAAAAAGAAAAAGGATGAAATTTATTTCAATTATATATATTATTTAATCTGATATATCTAAAATATTATTCCAATATGTTATCAATATTAAAAAAAAAAGAAATTATTTTAGTTACAGTCTTTAAAATCCAGGATTTACCCAGTCACATTTCAAGAGCTCAATGGCTACATAGAACTAGTGGCTACCATGTTAGATGGTACAGGTAAAGACCATAAAAGTATATGTGGAGTCCACAGAGAGTAGATTTCCCCATAGAATAAGTGTGGACTGAGACTTTAAATTAGAGAGTTCTCTTGAATAGCAAAGAGCTAAGATCTCTAGTATACTGTCTTGACTCAAAGTCAGAGATAGGAAGTTGAATAAATTTTTGTTGTCACTGAGCTATATAGCCTTGGAGCCCAAGGCTTATCAGTTATACTTTTAGATTTCTAATTGAATTATTTGAGTAATTTCAAAGAAATACAGAAAAGCATAGATTGTAATTCCTTTTTTTAAAAATGGAAATACATAAAATGTTAATATGTATTTAAATTTAAGTGTATTTTAAAAAAGTATAGGCCTATACACATATTCGTACATTCACTACTTGTGTGGTTCCTGTTGTGAAAAAGAAATGTGCTCATGGGGTGCCTGGGTGGCTCAGTGGGTTAAGCCTCTGCCTTGGGCTCAGGTCATGATCTCAGGGTCCTGGGATCCATCCCCGCATCGGGCTCTCTGCTTAGCAGAGGCCTGCTTCCCCCTCTCTCTCTGCCTGCTTCTCTGCCTACTTGTGATCTCTCTCTGTCAAATAAATAAATAAAATCTTTAAAAAAGAAAAAAAAAAAGAAATGTGCTCAGGCATGTGATCTATTTGTCCCTATTTAAATATAAAAAAGTCTTTGCTGCTTTTAGTCTAAGTATATGTCATGTATCATTTACTTATTTTTTCTTACTACCAAAATAATATTTGTTTTACAACAATGTTGATTTTTAAATTTATGTATTTGTTTTAGAGAGGAGAGAGAGAGAGGGAGAGAGAGCATGAACCAGAGGGGAAGAGAGAATGGGAGAGAGAATCTTAAGCAGACTCCACGCTGAGCATGGAGCTCAACACCGGACTAGATCTCATGACCCTGAGATGATGACCTGAGCCAAAACTCAGAGTCCTATGCTTAACTGACTGTGCCACCCAGGTGCCTCTGTTCTAAAACAATTTTTAAGACTCCATATATTATACTGGACCCTCTACTACCTGAATGTTAGGACCTGGATCCTGGGAATGCTAGCAAGCACACACCACTGGGGAAAGATTTGAAGAAATGTTTAGCTATTTTGAGGTAGAGGCTCCATACTTCAGAATATATAATAAAACTGTGTGTTCCAGATATTGTCAGCGTGCCATCTAGAGTGGCACTTGTGAATCATAGGAGCAGCTCTTTAATGAGATACTATCAGCAATCAGTTCATTCAACTTAGTTTTTACTGATTATTTTCAAAGCCATCTAAGCAAATGCATATGAAATTGTGTCATATTTTTGCACTTTACCAGGTTTCTCATCATTTCCTGTATATAAGTGAAGAAATTCAGGTTTTCCTTAACAACAACTTTGTGTGCAGCTACCTCTTTTCCAGATGTTCTTTGTAGATATACTGTTTAGGTAGACACTTCCTCAGGGTTTGTTGCCTGAGGCTGGGAAGAAACTGGCCACCTTGTCTAACTCATTGTGCATGTTCAGCTGTCTTCTAGCTTTGAGATCAGGAGTCATCAGCTGAGAGTCAAGGGGAAGGGATGGGAATTTTGCGATTTCCTCTTGACTTGGACAAATGTGCCTATAGCATTAATAGAAATATTTATAAGAGGGAAAAGACAGGTCTGAATACAAGAACAAAGCCAAGGTTCTTTATTTGTATATGAAAAGAATCAGGGGAGGAAGTTGGTTCAGGGAATGGAAAAATTGCTATCATTTTAGTATCAACTAAGTGAAAAAGTTTCTAAACTTCCAGGGAAGGAGAGGGAACGGAGTCTGAATTCTTCTTTACTATGAGGTGTGACACAGAAGCAAGCAAAAAAAAAGGGAGAATTGTATAAATGACATGGGTTTTGATGTTAGGCAAATCTGGATTGAATTCTGACGTAAGACCAAAGAAACTGAGTGACTTCCACCTAGTCACAAAACTTTGTTTCTATTCAGTATCACTGAGATAGTAATAATTGTGAGGATTAAATGAAGTAATGTTTTTAAAGGACTTGGAGCTTAGTAAACCCTTAAATATAATTTATTTTTTTATTTAGAAACTTCTATCCTCATGGATTACCTGACTCCCAGGTTCAGTGTCTGGTGCCACAGGGGATTAGGAGGTGATAAGGACACCCACTGGAGGGATTTTCCATTTATCCTGCCACGGATTGTGATAGATTTAGCTACCGATGTCGTAAACTAAGAACATCGAGAATGCCATTGGAAGACTACGACATTTTACTTACTGACCTAAATATTTTTACCCCTAAAATTTATAATAGTAGCCATGGTGACATAGTAAAAAGTTCTCATTTAAGTTGTATCTCATGTACTTCAGATAGGGAAGATACTGGGTTTCAGAAATTAGTCAAAACAAATCCAGAAAAACAAAGTTATATGTAATAAACTTAAGCTGAATTCCTTTGAAGGCTTATAGGAGTAAAAACAAAAATGATTTATCTGCGGAAGTTTTAGTTTTTCAATGTGGTGCATAGCGATGACCAGTTAGCATCTTTGGAATGTCAAGCACAGAGTAGATGATCGGTAGTTATTTGCCTGAGAGATTGAGACTGAGGTTGGGATATTCAACCTACACAAGCCAGCCTTCTTTATTCCCTTCCATAATTGCAGATGTCACCCCTTAATTCCAGCCTGTGATTTTACAGAGGTACTATTAGTTTCAAGAAAAGCCCAGACAATTATTATATCATCTGATAGAATCCAGATATGTTTTTTTGCCATAAATCAATAGCATTATTTTTTATAAAGAGTAACACATTATTATAACTAAAATTAAACTCTGGTGAGGCCTTAAGATCAAATCACTTATCCATGGATAAATGTAAATACATTATCTAGGTGATGGTCATCCATTTCTTGGGTCATGTTTTCAGCTTAGCTCTTTTTTACTTTAGAAACATAGAGGAAAAGTTTTTGGTTTTTTTTTGTTTGTTTGCTTGGTTGGTTTTTTTTTTTTTTTTTTTTTTTGAGGGGACTGAAGAACCAGAGTAGCCGGAGTAGGATTTTTAGAAGTTATCAAAGTTTAACTCACTTTTTGGTAAGAAAACAGACTTCTGTTTTTGAAGAAATAGAAAAGATAATTTATGCATGTGTAGTTTTACTTACTTTACTTTTTTGTCCGTAGCAATAGATGCATTGTAAAGATACGTAGAATAATGTTCAGAAGAGCCCAATGATAATGCAACAGAGTGGAGTGATTGGAATGCTTAGTGTTTTATTATACGTCGCTATATTAAGTGTTATTTTGGCAGTGTCTTATGGAGAAGGCTTTGGGATAAGCAGTTAGTCTTTCTGACGCAATGCAACGTTATGGTGGCACTACGATTGTAACTAGAAAATTTTGCCAACAATACTGTGGGGGGTGAAAAGAAGAAGGAAATAAACAGGAACACTGGAAACATGGTATAGAAACATAGTATATATGGTAAAGTAGTTATCAGACGAAGGTGTGGAGAGAGATACAAGAGGAGAGAATCGCTGGGATTTTACGAATTCAATACATTTGTTAGACCTTTACACAAGAAATAAGAGTTTGTAGGAGACGTATTTTAATTTTGTATTTGCTGTCCATAGGCTATCAGTTTCGAGTTTTTAGAGAAAGAGGAGTGTTTATGTGCCTATCAGTCAGGAAATCTAAATATTTACAGAGGTTTGGGTTCTTTGTCTGAAAAGAGAAAGTTCTTCTAAGGCTTAGCTTTTGCTTTTTCATTTTGCTAAGTGTCTGATCTTCTTTTTATCATATATTATGGTTCTTCATTTTCAGCATTTTTACTGTCAAAGTCTTGTGCCTTCAGGGAAGGTTTACAAACTGCTGCATTCTTCATTGATTTATATATTATGTTTCTTCTACTGCACCTGTTACTATCTTGTAACTGTTTATAGTGGTCAAGGTTTTAAAAATTTGAAACCTATTGCTATAGGGAAATTTCTTCTTCATGAAATGAGCTCACCTCTATTGCCACACAATAAAAGAATCCTCAGCTTTTGAGAGCTTCTGGCTTCCTTATGAAATATGGATAGATTTTGCTTCTGAAGTGTTTTGGTTGTTTTTGTTTTTTTTTTTTTTCCTTTCGACATGGAAGAAGAGGAATAAATAGTAGATACGGTCTTTCTTTTAAGACACAGGAATATCCATGTTTATAAAATACAGGAGAGGAAAATTAAACTCTGAAGCTCTAAGCATGAGAATCCACTAGAAAACAGTTATGGGATGATGAAAATTTGTCCACCATTCACACTTAACGATACAGAAGTGTTTATGGACTTCAGTACTGCTTAGGTTCTTGGTTTTGCAGTTAATCCTTCTTCAGAATGTTTGTCCCTTATAACTCCCATACATGGACCGAATATACTCTACAATATTCTACACGAAGAAGTGTTTTAGGAGAAAAGACAGAAAACCCGGCAATTATTTCAGGACAGTTGTCGAAGGTTTCCACTGTTTCTTTGAAAAGGATGGACTTCAGTCCGTTAGACTTTGCTGTAATGTCTCCAATCAAGTAATCCTTGAGGAAAATGCTTCTGTAGAAAGACATCCATTGAAGGCCAGAAACATCTACAGATGCAGTGTGATCCCAAGCAATGAAGCATGTGGCCCTTCATTGGCATTATCTGATAACAGGAGGATCTTCTGGCAGAAGAGCTGACTTTTGCTGCGTTCTGCATGCTGCCCCTCCAAACCCATCTTTGATTGGCACCTATGCCCTATTGAAACTGGCATCACACCTTCTGAATGGGCACAGTGCCAGGCTAGCAGATGGGTATGGGCAAAAGCATGCCAGAAACCCAGTATGTGCATCAAGTTTAAGTATTAGGGGCCCAAACTCTCATCCAGGGATATAAAAACTGCAGTCTGTTGAGAGCTTTTTGTGCTTAAGGTTAAAGGACATGCCATTTCTACTCCAGCTTAGAGGTTGATTAATTTTGAAAGTCAAACAGGAGCTCCCGTGGCTGTGTCAGCCACAATTCTATCTTTGGTGAATGAGAATGACTACTTCATGTAGGGAAGCGAAAGTATTGTAATGAAGTTTCCAATGAGAGTTTCTCTCCTGCAAGTGCCTCCAGCACTTAAGCAGCATGCATTCAGTGGAGATGAATATTTCTATTCTCCAGCAGAGCCAGGTGCAATCAAAGCCAGATCTTCAACCTGCTGCAGTAAAGAACCCTAAATTTAGAAAGGGCAGGCAAAGTTTGGAAGAACTCCTTGGTGGCGGCTCTCACCGTGAGTAGATGAAGCTTCACGCAAGTGTCTAAAGGAGATGAAGGAAAAAGTCCAAACGAAAAACCTTCGGAATACTTGGGCCTGAAACCGAGAGATCTTTAGCAAACCCAAGGAAAAAGTTTAGTCCTTTATCCTCAATGCAGAAATTCTCCTGAATTTTATATCAATAAAAACTTAGTTTACCAAAATGTTAGAATCAACTTAATGCATAAGTAACAAAGTTTTCTATTCTAACATTTATTTCATTGCATGTCTATCATGTATATAAACTTCACTTCTTGAATAATGGATTTTGCATAAAATTGAGTTCTAAATATCATATTCCTTATGATCGTCTCACACCAACTACAGAACTGGGCAAAAAAAAGTGGGGGGGCCATCATTCCTTGTGATCACTTTAATCCTACCCCCTAAATGCTCTTAAATTTACAGGAATGCCTCTAAGGCCAGCTGTGGCCAAGAGAAGCTTTTCCTAATCGCCTTATCGCCATTGCTTTTTCTTTTCCACTGTGTAAACTTTATCTATGGAACAGATTCCATGAGACCGTTGTGAATACTTCAACGTATTCAAAACATATAACTGCCACAAATTAAACTACTAAAACTAAAGCTGGTGCGTTGTAACTGCCAAGGAAAGCTGGCACGTCCCTCTGTCAGACTGCGGGAGAGTGTGCCATACAGTCCTCAGAAAACACAATTCATCCAGAAGCACTCTTGTCACTTGCTCTGATATTAAAACAGAGAAAGTGACATTAATTAAAGAAGTGACACGAGCCAACAAAGGCAATGAAATTCTAAGCTTTGGCTCATGTGCAGACCTTATTCCAACTTACTCCGCTTAGGTATTGTGGCCATTTCTGGAGGAGCAGGGCTACTTTCCCCCTTCCTCCTTGCATCTCCCCATTCGGAAACATCATTTGCAAGCAACTAAAATTTTATACCCAAGGTTGGACTAGCCAATCGGTGCACTGGTGGTTATTGCAGGGTTTCCCAAAATAGGAGTGTGATGGCATGTGCTGCATTTACTGCACTGGTAACTGCACAAGGAGAACAACAACTAGAGGCAGAGGAGAGCTGGTCTAACAAAAAGGCAAGCCACAGCTAAACAGAGCGGGGTACCTACATTTGGTAGGCTGGGAGCTGGGGAGTCTGGTGCTCGGATGTCTGTGAAAACAAATGGTGGCTGCTGGCCCTTAGGAAAATTCTAACATGCGGAAGAGGCAAGCACAACCTTCCTCTCTTTGTTTCCCTGATGTGTTCTTTCACAGTGCCTAACTTGTGGTTTCTTAGGAGTACTCTTCGTGTACCCTTGTATTTGCCAGGCCCCCCATACTAAATTATAAACTCCTGCAGGCCTTCTCTCCGAGTGCCAAAGTGAGGCCTTGCATCCAATAGTTTTTCAAAGATGATTGGTCAAATAAACTCTAGAACTAGTCTGTTTTGGGGGGAAAAATTGGCCCACAAACTGGTTATCGGAGATGAGTTTTTGTATATTGTATAGACTATAACATGCAGTGTGTGTATAAGGCCTGGACTTTTAGATTTAGAGACATTATTTTGTATATTTTGGCGGGGAGAGAAGTATCTGTTCATTTTCTTTATAAGTATATTTTTAAAATATAAGGAGCCAGGTGCTTAATCCATAGATTATGGGATTTATTAGAAGAAGTCTACTTTGCTAATGCATAGTGTCAGGAGTTAAAAGATGGACCTCGTATTGAAGACGGTTTTGTATCTAGAACAAAACAATTCTGAGTAGCACTTAATTGAATTCATCCAGAAGCTCCTAATAGCAGATCTAACAGCAAGTATAAACTTTTGTGGAGGAAATGGATGGATGTTGTTTGTTGTTAAATGGATTGATTTGTAGGCATGTAACATGCATAAGAAATCTGCTTTTCAAAGAATGTAAACACAACTTTAACAGAAAATAAATTATTGGAATTTCTTTTAATTCAAACGAGTGAAAGGTTTGATTAAGAGTTTTGTACATAGTCAGAAGCTTTTGTTACTGTTTCTGGGTATAGGCATTTTATATTTGAGATCAGGAATTTTCTGTCTGTGTAATTAGTCATGAGGTTTAATGTACATTTTTCATATCAGGCAGACAATGGCTTCAAAGAGACAGCAATGCTGCAAAGGAGCAAGAAAAGAAGGCCAAAGTTGACACACACAGAGGCAAAACAGTGTAAGAAAAATCAACACGTTTTGCAAAATCAATCATTGAAAATGTGTCAGTGTTCAGGAGACTGTCTTTAATTTGCAATCCAAGTGAAAAAGAGTATTTAAATATGAGAGGCAGTATTATTGAGCCCAGCATGCCTGCTACCACTTGTTTGACTAGCTCAGAATAGAACACTGAGAGGCAAGGGCTCAAAGTTAAATGAACATTTATACATTTTAAAATCAAATGAAAGATTCAGAGTATATTCATGAATTAAATTTTTTTTCAGAACCCTAAATTTAATCAGCTGGAATTACTTTTAAAGTGTCATTCTATTTAACTTTTGGGAATGATGAATTTGCCTTCTAATAGGGATGCTGTATTTTATCATGAAGATGAAACAAACTGTCTTTTGTTAATTATTCCCCAGAGACACTGGCCATTTTTCTCATCTATGCTTAATGTGGAGTTAAAGCAGCTTTCCACAAATTTATTTCAAGCAAGAGCAATTGGAAGCTACAACATGTATGAAAGAGGTTCATGGAGAGCATAGCTTCCATTGTAGGTGTTCTCAGTGCCACCTAATGACATTCTTAGAGGTAATGTTACCAAAGCCTCACTCGGCAGAGAACATAGAAAAGTAGAAAGAAAGAAAGAGCAAATCTGCAGCAAAGAATAACAGATGAGTCATAATGTGTCTGTGGCATCCGATAACTGCCATGGATAGTTCTTGAAATCCTTATTAGGCAATCATTGTCAACATCAACTACTACTGAGATATCTCACGTAGTGCGTGCCAAGCTTAGTGTTAAATGCTTTACATGCATTATTTAATTTAATTCTCCCAATAAACTAGTAAGGAAGATAGGGAGGCTTAGGGGGAGTTGAGTAATTTACTTGCATGCCACAGTTTTAATAATTGTCTCCATCTGCATTTGAACTCAGGTCTCTTTGCTCTACTGATTGATGTCCTTTGTCAAAGAACACTTTGAATTTATTGCTAGCCAGAGAAAATAGTTGCAAACGACATGCTTTTGACATATTTATTTCTAAAATAACCGTGAAATATCTAATTGATAGTATTGGCAGCTAATTTAAGAAATCTGTTAGTGGTGATGCTGATAATGGTGTCATTTTCATTCAGATTGACAACTTGAGGTGTAGAGTGTCAGGGATATGTTTTTAATATTAAGTTCACAAAATCTGTGAAAGAACATCTGATATTTATAGTAAATCTAATCCTAAGAACTAGAAAAATACATTAAAAATGTCCTATACTTAGGTCAAACAATATTTTTGTGAAAAAAAAAAAAAAAAAAAAAAAAAATAGTCAACCAGTAGTGCATACAAATTAGTAAGAAAGATTTGGTGCATTTTTTGCTTTTTGAAAAATGAGTAATTTTATGCATTTATTTTGAGTCTAATAAGCAGCAGGAAAATCAAAAGAAGACTCTTTCAATCCCTGTGATACAATTTTAAATAGCACCATGTAAAAATAGATATTTTAACAAATTATTCATGACCATTTCTCTTCATTGGAATAATAAAGATATGGTATTGAGAAAACTTTGTCTTTTAAGAGTAAAGCAAAACAAAAAAATAATATTTAGATAAGTGGAATCTTGATAAAGAATGTGTTTTCATATAGAATTTGTTCAGATACCAAAATATGTAATTTATAATAGTTTTTAGAAAATTATTTAATTCCTTTCAGATATTATTATATAATAGTGATTTATTACAAATCTATAAATGACTTTATTAAAAAGTTGTAACATTTCATGCAGTGTCCTATCCTTAGGTATTTTTGGTGGAAAAGAGGTATTTAAAAAGTATTGCAATGCTGGTTTTTATGATAGAATCCCTTTTTCTTTGGAGTATATACATAGCAAGGGAAAGAATGAACAAAATATAATACTACATTAGAATATTTGTCTTTGAGCACTTATGGTGATAGGGGTTATTAATTTCAGTTTTTTGAAAATGTCAAGAAAAGCTATTTATCATACTTGATCTTGTTTCTATTAAAAGATCACGTGTTCCAATGCTAGCATAGATCTCCAGTGTCAAATGTATTAACAGTTGAGAATGAGTATTATGTAAACCTTTCATCTTACGATGTGTTAGGAAGTTGGTAAAGGAGAAGAAGTAAGACCCATTTAAAAAATCCCTACATGATACATTTCAAGAAAAAAAGCAAAAGAAAGTTGTATATCTAATAAGCAAATTTTGCCATGTGATGAAAAGGGGAAGAAAAAAATTATGTAGACTCTATAATAGCAGAATTTCTACTGCAGCAGAAAACTTCTGAACAAGTATAACTGTTCGGAAATTTTGTGTAACATAAATTGAATGCATTATGGAATATTTGTAAAAATAGAGGTTTTTACTGGGAGAAGGACATTTAAGTTCTTTCTGACATTTAATTCTTTCTGGAATTCTGTGAGAGCCTAAAAGGCTGTGAGAGATACTGAGACATGGATAGAGGCTTTATAGAAAGAATTAACTGAGCAAAAATTAGTTGTACTATTAATGAACAAGCAAAGCAAATCTCTATTAGAGAAAAATGACCTAAAGAGATCCTCAAGAAGAAAAAATAATAACACTATTATCTGTCTATGTAATATATCTTTGGATGATAAGAATATCACATGAAAAGGTAAAGACCTGCAAGATAGAGACCATAATTAAAGAAAAGATTTCCCTCATTTGAAACCTAATTTCAGCATGAATATTGGAAAGTGTTTCAAAGGGAGACCTGGGAGGCTCAGTCAGTTAAGCCGCTGCCTTCGGCTCAGGTTATGATTCCAGCGTCCTGGGATCGAGTCCTGCATCGGGCTCCTTGTTCTGCATGGAGCCTGCTTCTCTCTCTACCCTTGCCTGCTTGTGCGCTGGTGCACGGGCATGCTCTCTGACAAATAAATAAAATCTTAAAAAAAAAAAAAAGTGTTTCAAAAAGTGAGGGTGGGACTAAAGTTCTTACATAGTAGGTTTTTAAGCAAAATACAAATTTTACTTTATGATTTTAGGAAAGGAGAACAAGAACTATGTTAGCCCTTAATTCATAGGCTGAAAATACAAAGACTTCATAATAGCTAAGAGAAACATGGCTATCATTCCAGTGTACTCTCTGGCCAAATTAAATGTCTCTTAAGAGATAAGAGGGAGCATTTGAGATCTGAGGAAATCTGATTTTATAACAGGTTAGCATGAAGGTAAACTACACTTGAGAGTATATAATTGAAAGAGGCTTATAAGAGGTAAATGAATGAAAATATTAGATTTGATGATACAAAGTACAACCAGTTTAGTAAAAATCATTAAAAACATAGAATTTTATAATGTAATCCACATTTCTAAAGTAGCTTAATAAACCACGGTTAGGAATTATGGAGTTAAAAGTTAATGTTAAATTGCATATCAATCCTTTAAGCAAGCTCAAAATGTATTTACTTAGTAATAATGAAAATACCTGAATTAGAGTGTATCAGTGTTGGGTATTTGAGAAATAGGTAAATGTATTGAAAAAAAAAATCTACCGTAAAATATGAAGTATGTACCACTAACAGTAAGGAACTGGCAAAGAAGCACAAAGTAAAATAACAGTAATATAAATTTACGGAGCATTGGATTGTAATACAGTTGCCGGTTACTATATTAGATAAAAAATAGTCTGAAATCCTTTACAAAGTATCATTGCCAGAAATACCTTATCAGTTGTCAAAAGAGAAGTACTTTTTTTTTTTTTTTTTTTAAAGAATTTACTTATTTATTTGAGAGAGCGAGTGCTCGAGCAAGCGGGGATGGGGAGGGGTAGAGGAAGAGGGAGAGGGAGAGAGAGATTCTCCAGCAGATTCCATGCTAAGCATAGAGCTTGACGTGAGGCTGGATTTCACAACCATGAGACACCATGAGATCGTGACCTGAGCTGAAATCAAGTCAGAAGCTTAACCAACTAAGCCACCCAGGTACCCCACCCCAAAAGAGAAGTAAACAATGAAATATACCTTAAAAGATCAAAGTTTTTCATGCACATGTAAATAAAGAGTAAAATAAGCAGGTTTTTTGTTTGTTTTACATTCAATAGTAAAACCACCAAAAGAGCTAACGAGGACGTTATAGGTTCCTGGGTGGCTCAGTTGTTAAGCGTCTGCCTTGGGCTCAGGTCATGATCCCAGGGCCCTGGGATGGAGCCCCGCATTGGGCTCCCTGCTCAGCAGGAAGCCTGCTTCTCCCTCTCCCACTCCCTCTGCTTGTATTCCCTCTCTCGCTGCATCTCTCTCTGTCAAATAAATAAATTTTTTTTAAAAAAGGCAGAAATTTAGTAAAGCAAAGTGAAACTGTGATGATAGAATTTAATATGACCAGAATTCTTCTGTTTATGCTTAAACAAAAGAGAGAGAAGAAAATCTAGCAGACATTTAGTAAGAAATTATTGCAAATGTAGTTATGACTGATGGTGTTCTAAACAAACTCAGGAGATGACAAGTCAGTTACCAGTGGGTCTTCACAGTTATCTCTAATGGAGCCCCGTCCACAGGTGAGATGGGTAGGGGCTCTGGTCCCTCCACCATGTTTCAACCTGAGCATTTCTGCTTTGACCTGTGTGTCGCATTTTTGAGGAACATTCTATCACTAAAAGAGTTTGAAAATACCTGTGCTATATAATATTTAATAAGCTATACCGTTGAATATGCAGTTAATAAATAATTTATATTTGGAGGAAATTTAATAACCTTATAGAGAATAAGCTTTTTTTTTTTTTAATCAACTATACAGGAACTCATTTAGAAAATTAGGTGTGTGGTGATATAGTAAGAATTTTAGAAAATGGAATTTTTATATGTCATAGTCTTGGGATTCACTGCTGAAAATAAATACTAAGGATCAACTTGTTTGTTCTGTTTTGTTCTTCTCACTCGTATTATCTCCAGTTTCTAGATATTCAAATTGTGTTTATTTGAAGTCTCATCTTCCACTTGAAGCCTACTGTTGTTACCCCTTTTGTATTTTCTGCCAATGTTGTACACTATATATTTGTTTTCAAAATCATCTTTTGCCTCTTTTTGTCATTAAGCATATTCTATTTCATGTTATGATT
This sequence comes from Lontra canadensis, assembly GCF_010015895.1. NCBI lineage: Eukaryota > Metazoa > Chordata > Mammalia > Carnivora > Mustelidae > Lontra > Lontra canadensis. The sequence continues at coordinate 13,472,532 of NW_022631044.1, read as the reverse complement.
ATACATTGTCTCTTTGTTGATATCATTTTAAAATTGATATAGAGGGGCACCTGGGTGGCTCAGTGGGTTAAGCCGCTGCCTTCGGCTCAGGTCATGATCTCAGGGTCCTGGGATCAAGTCCCGCATCGGGCTCTCTGCTCAGCAGGGAGCCTGCTTCCCTCTCTCTCTCTCTCTGCCTGCCTCTCCATCTACTTGTGATCTCTGTCTGTCAAATAAATAAATAAAAAATCTTTAAAAAAAAAAAAATTGATATAGAGAAAAATTGAAAAAAATTTCACCTGTGTACATCTCTATGGATTTTACCATTCCACAACGGGGTACAGAACAGGTTCATCATCCCTAAAATCTTCCTTCAGTTACACCCTTTCCTTAGCTCTAACCAGTGGCAACCAGTGCTCTTTTCTCTGTCACTAAGATTTTGTCTTTTGAGGAATGTACAGAATTCCTACCAGTGGGATCAAACAGCATGTAACCTTTTTTTTTTTTAAGATTTTATTTATTTATTTGGTAGAGATCACTGGTAGAGAGGCAGGCAGAGAGAGAGGGGGAAGCAGCTCCCTGCTAAGCAGAGAGCCTGATGTGGGGCTCAATCCCAGGACCCTGAGATCATGACCTGAGTTAAAGGCAGAAGCTTAACCCACTGAGCCACCCAGGCTCCCTGTAACCTTTTGAGATTGGATTTTTTTCACTTACCTTATTAGTGCTTTTGAATTCATCCACATTGTGTATATCTGCACTTCATTTCTTTTTTTTTTCCATTTTATTTTTTTCAGTGTTCCAAAATTCATTGTTTATGCACCACACCCAGTGCTCCATGCAATACGTGCCCTCCTTAGTACCCACCACCAGGCTCACCCAACCTCCCACTCCCCTCCGCTATAGAACTCTCAGTTTGTTTCTCAGAGTCCACAGTCTCTCATGGTTTGTCTCCCATCTCCCTTCTCCTCTCCATCTCCCAATGTCCTTTGTGTTATTCCTTATGCTCCACAAGTAAGTGAAATTATATGAAAAATGACTCTCTCTGCTTGACTTATTGCACTCAGCATAATCTCTCCCAGTGCCGTCCATGTTGATACAAAAGTTGGGTGTTCATCCTTTCTGATGGAGGCATATACTCCACTGTATATATGGACCGTATCTTATTTTTTTATTGCCAAGTGGGATTGTACTGTATGGATGTACCACAGTTTGGTTATTCTGCCATTGAAGGACTTTTGAGTAATGTGATTCCTTCAACTTTGTTCTTTTTCAAAATTATTTTATCTCTTCTAGTTCCTGCCTCTCTCTATACATTTTTAAATCAATTAACCTGTATTTATTTAAAAAAAAATACAGAACTTTGCTGTGATTTTGGTTGGCATTCAGTAAAGTCTAAAGATAAATTTAGAGAGAATTGGCATTTTTTAAAAAAGATTTTATTTATTTATTTGACAGAGAGAGATCACAAGTAGGCAGAGAGAGAGGAGGAAGCAGGCTCCCTGCTGAGCAGAGAGAGCCCGACACGGGGCTCGATCCCAGGACCCTGGGATCATGACCCAAGCCGAAGGCAGAGGCTTTAACCCACTGGGCCACCCAGGTGCCCCGAGAATTGACATTGTTACTCTGTGGAGTGTTCTAATACAGTATGCTTCTCCATTTTTTTAGGTCTTTTATTTCTTTCATCAGCATTTTGTAGTTTTTAGCATAATTGGTCCTGTACATGTACTGTTAGGTGTATATGAAAGTTTCATTTTTCTTTCTAAATTTTTGGTTCTTTAGAAAATGGCATTGTTTTTATAATTTTGGTTTCCAGTTGTACATTATTAAGATATAGAAATACAATTGGTTTTTGCACATTGACTTTATCTGCCCCCTCCTCTTATTTATTCTAGGATTTTTTTTTTTTTTTTTCAGATTTTTTGGGATTTTCTATATGGATAGTTGTGTCTTCTGCAAATAGGGACCACTTTATTTCTTCCTTTCCAATCTATATGTCTTTTATTTATTTCTCTGGACTCATTGCACTGGCCATGACTTCTAGTACTTTATTGAATAGGAATGATAATAATGGTATCCTTGACTGGTTCCCAGTTCTGGGGAGGAAGTTTTCAGCCTCTCATCATTTAGTATGATGTTAACTATAGGTTTTTTTGTAGATAGTTTTTATAAAGTTGAGGAAGCTCTCCCCTAGCATACCAAAAGGTTTTTTTTAACTTGTTTTTTAATTTTTTTTTATGGTGAATGGGTATTAAATTTTGCCAAATGCTTTTTCTGCATTAATTATTATTGTGTGTTTTTTCTTATTCAGACTTCATATGGTGGATAACAGTAGTTTCCTTTTTATTTATTTTTTTCCATCAGTGTCACGCGGGCCTTTGGTCTGTAGTTTTTTTTCTTCTTTCTACTGATTTTGTCTGGTTTTGATTTCAGGATGGTGCTGGATTCATAAAATGAATTGTGAATTATTCCCTCCTTTTCTGCTTTCTGGAAGTGAATATTTGGAATTGGTATTATTCCTTTTTTAAATGTTTTATAGAATTCTGCAGTGAAGTCATAGGGCTTAGGGATACTTTTTTTCAGAAGTTTTTTGTTTGTTTTTTAAACTTGATTTTACTTGCATTAGTAGTTTTAGCAGTAATTTGGTTGTTTTCATCTTAGGTAACTTTTGGTAGTTTGTGGTTTTTAGGGAATAGCTCCATTGAATCTAAATTGTCAAATTTATATCTGTAGAGTTGTTCATAATTATACTTTTATTTTTAAAATTTTATTTATTTATTTATTATTTATTTGTCAGAGACAGAGAGCACAAGCAGGTATAGTGGCAGTGAGAGGCAGAGGGAGAGGCAGGTTCCCTGCCAAGCAAGGAGCCCAATGTGGGACTTGATCCCAGGACTCTGGGATCATGACCTGAGCCAAAGGCAGCTGCTTAACCGACTGAGCCACCTGGGCGTCCCATAATTACACTTTTTTTTAAAAAGATTTTTAAAAATTTATTTATTTGACAGAGAGAGACACAGTGAGAAAAGGAACACAAGCAGGGGTACTAGGCGAGGGAAAGCAGGCTTCCCGCTGAGCAGGGAGGCCGATGTGGGTCTCAATCCCAGGACGCTGGGATCATGACCTGAGTTGAAGGCAGACGTTTAACAACTGAGCCACCCAGGCGCCCCCCATAATTATACTTTTAATGTCAACAGGTTCTATAGTGATGTTCCCCTTTCCTTCCCAATGTAGATTATTTTTATCTTTTCTCTATTTTTTTTGTCAGTCATGATATGGGTATATCAGTTTTACTGAGCATTTCAAAGAAACGGCCCTTGGGGTCATTGATTCACTCCATTGTTTTTCTGTTTAAATTACATTGGTTTGTTTTTTTCTTTATTATTACCTTCCATTTACTTTGGGTATAGTTAGCTCTTTTCCTAATTTGGTTAGGTAGAAACTTATTTGAACCATTCCTCTTTTGTAACCTAAGTATTTCATGCTAAAGTTTCTTTCTAAGCCCTTTGTTGGTGGCATCCTAACATTCTGATACTTTGTAATTGTCTTATATATTACCACTATATTCACTGAAAATCCTCCAGACTATAATATAGTTTTTACTTCAACTATGAAATATCTTTTAACTGAAGAGGATCATAATCCATTACATTTCCCCAGATGTTTACCAATTTTTATTTTCTTTTTTTCTCAGTAGTGTGCTTTTCTTTGTACAATTGTCTTTTTTCTGAATATCTTTCTCTAGCAATTCTTATATAGCAGTTCTGTTGGCTATGGATTCTTTCAGTTTTTTTTTTTCACTTGAGAATGTCTTTATTTTGCCTTAATTCCTGAAGAAGTTTTTGGTGGATATTGGAGTGACAGTGACAGCTTTTTTTTTTTTTTTTTTTTTTTTTTCCCCTCAAGACTTCAAATATGTTGTGACACTTCGCTCTGGTCTTCATGGTTTCTGATGAAAAATCCAGTCATTTGAGTCATGTTCCTCTCTACTTAATGTACTGTTTTACTCTGGCTCCTTTCAAGAATTTTCTTTGTTTTTAGCTTTCATCCATTTGATTAGATGTATCTGGGCATTGATTTCTTTAAGTTTATCCTGTTGGGGATTTACTACACTGTCAGTTTTTGTATATATAAAACTTGGAACATGTCAGCCATTATTTCTCAAATATTTTTTTAGCACCACACTCCTCTTTATATCTGGGACTCCAATACCATGAATGTTAAATGTTTTGTTGTGGGACACCTGGGTGGCTCAGATGGTTAGACGTCTGCTTTCAGCTCAGGTCATGATCCCAGGGTCCTGGGATGGAGCCCCACATTGGGCTCCCTGCTTGGCAGGGAGTCTGCTTCTCCCTCTCTCTGCCTCTCTCGCTCTGTCAAATAAATAAAATCTTAAAAAAAAAGTTTCGTTGTTGCTACCAACAGGTTCTTGATGCTCTCTGCAATTTTTCTGTGTTCTAGCTTGCTGCTTTTCAAGTTGGATAAATTTCTATTCATCCATTATCAAATTCAATGTTTTTTTTTTTTTTCACTTGTCTCCATAATCCTATTGAGCCCATTCATGAATTTCTTTTTTCTTTTAATATTTGGTCATTATGTTTTTCAGTTCCAAAATGCCATTTGTCTTTCCTTTGTATCTTCTATGTTTTTACTACACTGGTATGTTTCCATTTGTGCCAAATGTGTTTGCCTTTACTTGGTAGAGAATTTTTGTAATAGCTGCTTTAAGGTTTTTGTCAGATAGTTCCAATATCTGTGTATAATTTTGGCATTGTTGACTTGAATTGGTGTAGTATATTTGTTAACTAAAGTCCATAATTCACGTTAATATTCACTTGTACAGTTTTATGGGTTTTGACAAATGCACAGTTCAAGTATCTACCATTACAGTATCATAAAGAGTAGTTTCACTGCCCTGAATCTCCCCTGTATTCCATCTATTTATCCCTCTTCCAGCTGCCCCTAAACCCCATGGAAACCACTGGTTTTTTTTACTGTTTATAGTTTTCCCCTTTCCAAAACTATGTATATATGGAACCATACATTATGTAGCCATTTCAAATGGCTTCTTTCACTAAGCAATATGCATCTGAGTTACCTTTGTATCTTTTCATGGCTTAGTAGCATGTTTCTTTTTATTGCTGAATATTTCATTGTGTGGCTGTATCACAGATTGCTTATCCATTCACCTGTTAAAGGGCATCTGTGTTGTTTCCTGTTTTGGGCAATTACGAATAAAGCTGGTATAAGCATTCATGTGTAGGTTATTGTGTAGACATAGTTTGCAGCTCCTTTGGGTGAATACCTAGAAATGTGATTCCTGGATCATGTAGTAAGACTGTGTTTAGCTTTGTAAGAAACTATTAAACTGTCTTCCAGAGTGACTGTACCATTATGCATTTCCACCAGCAATGAGTGAGAGTTTTTCTTTGCTTTGCTTTGCTTTTTCCTTGTGAATGAGAATTTCTGTTGCTCCATATCCTTGTCAGCATTTGATAATGGTCAGTGTTTTGGATTCCAGCCATTTCTAATAAATGTGTAATTTTAATCCTACTGTTTTAATTTGCAATTCCCTAATGACATGATGTTGGTCGTCTTTTCATACACTTGTTTGCCATCCATATATCATCTTTCTGGAGATATATTTTTCAGATCTTTTGCCTATTTTTAAGTGGATTGTTGATTTTCTCATCATTGAATTTTAAGAGTTCTTTGTCTATTTAGGTTATGAGTACTATTTATCAGGTGTGTGTTTTGCAAATATTTTCTGTCAGACTGTGGGTGGTTTTTTTCATCCTATTAATGGTGTATTGCAGGGCAGAAATGTTCAGATTTAATGAAATCCAGCTAAACAGTTTTTTCTTTACTAGATTATGCTTTCGGTGTTGTATTTAAAAACATATCACCCTAGTTCACCTAGATGTTCACCCATGTTATATTCTAGAAGTTTTATAATTTTGTGTTTTATATTTAGGTTTGTGAACCATTTTGAGTTAATATTTATGTAAGGCCAGTGTCTACATTCATTTTTTTTGCATGAGGATGTCCAGTTGTAATGCTATTTGCTAAGACTACCACTACTCTATTGAGTTGCCTTTGTTCTTTTGTGAAATCAGTTGGCTGTATTTGTGCGGGCCTATTTCTGGACTCTTTATTCTGATCTGTTGATCTCTGTCTATCCTTATGAAACAGACACACTGTCTTAATTATTGTAGCTTTACAGACTGTTTTGAATCTTTTGGTTTTCCATATAAACTTTAAAATCAGTATATGAGTATTCACAAAATAACTTGGTGATAATTTCATTAGGATTGCATTGTATCTATAGGTGTAGTTGGGAAGAACTGATATTTTAAGAATATGAGTCTTTTATCCATGAACAGGGAATATTGATCCACATATTTTAGATCTTTGATTTCTTTCACCAGACTTTTATATTTTTCCTCATATCAATACTGTACATATTTTGTTAGATTTATACCCAAGTGTTTTTGGAGATTTTTTCAGCTGTATTGAGATACAGCTGACAAAATTATAATATATTTAAAGTGTACAGTATTAATGTTTTGATATTCATACAGATTGTGAAAGGATTCCCACAATTGAGTTAATGCATATATCACCTCACACATTTGCTTTTTTGTTTTTGGTGAGAACACTTACGTTCAGCTTTCTTGACAAATTTCAATTATACATTACAGTGTTATCAACTATATTACATATATTATATGTAATATATATTACATGTTGCATATATTATATATCAACTGAGTTATATATATCACTGTATTATACATTAGATCCTCAGACCTTATTCATTTATAACTGAAAGTTTATAATATCTTGCCAGTCTATCCCTACTTCCTCCACTTCTCAGCCCCTGGCATCTCTCATTCTACTTTCTGTTTCTGTGAGTTCAACTTTATTATTTTTTTTTTAGATTACGCATATAAGTGATAACATGTAGTATTTGTCTTGCTCTGTCTTATTTTACTTAGCATAATGCCCTCCAGTTTCATCCAAGTTGTCATCCACGGCAGGATCTCCATTTTATAAGGTTTAATAATTTTATAAGGCTGAATAATATTCCATTGTATATATATTTTTAATCCATGCATCCATTGACAGACACTTAGATCGTTTCCATGTTTTGGCCATGTGAATAATGCTGCAGTGAACATGAGAGTGCGGATATCTTTTCAGGATAATTATTTCATTTTCTTTGGATATATACCCAGAAATGGAATTGTTGGACCATATGGTAGTTGTGTTTTTAATTTCTCAAGGAACCTCCGTACTGGCTCCATAGTGGCTGAACCAGTTTACATCCATACCAACAGTGTAAAAGGGTTTCCTTTTCTCTATAGCCTCAGTAGCAAGACTATTTCTTGGCCATTCTAACAGGCATGAGGTGAAATCTCATTGGGATTTCAATTTGCATTTCCCTTATTAGTGATAATGAGCATCTTTCCTTGTATCTATTGGCCGTTTGGATGACTTCTTTGGAAAAAAGTTTCAGCTCCTTTGCCTATTTTAAAATTGGGTTATTTGGTTGAGTTGTATGAATTCTTGTATAGATATCCCTCATTGAATATGTGGGTTTAAAATAGGTTTGCAAATGTTTCTGCCATTTCATACCTAGCTTTCCCATTTTGTTGATTATTTCCTCCATTGTGCAGAAGTTTTTAAGTTAGATGTAGTCCCACTTGTTTATTTTGGCTTTTATTGACTTGACTTTTGGTGTGAAATCCAAAAAATCATTACCAAGATGAATATCAAGGAATATACACCTATATTTTCTTCTAGGTATTTTATGGTTTCAGGTCTTACACTTAAGTCTTTAAATCCATTTTGAGTTGATTTTTGTATATAGTATAAGATTGAGATTCAGTTTGATTATTTTTCATGTGGCTACCCAGTGTTCCTAACACCATTTATTGAAGAGCCTATTATTTCCTCATTATATATATTTGGCTCCTTTGTCAAAAATTAATTGACCATGAATGCCTGGGTTTATTTCTGGGCTGTCTGGGCTAGGTACCATTGATTTATGTGTCTATTTTTATGCCAGTACCATGCTGTTTTGATTAATATAGCTTTGTAATGTAGTTTGAAATCAGAAGTGTGATGCCTCCACCTTTGTTCTTTTTACTCAAAATGCTTTGGCTATATAGGGTCTTTTGTGGTTCCATATAAATTTTAGGATTTTCTATTTCTGTGAAATGTGCCATTGGAATTTTGATAGGGATTGCACAGCAATCTGTAGATTCCTTTGGGTAGTGTGGGCAGTTTATTCCTCCCATCCATTAGCACAGAATATCTTTCCATTTATTGTGTCTTCTTCAATTTCTTTTATCAGTGTTTTATGATTTTCAGTGTACAAATGTTTCATGTCCTTGGTTAGATTTATTCCTAAATAATTTATTCTTTTTGATGTTATTGTAAATGAGATTGTTTTCTAAATTTCTCTTTCCAATAGCTCATTGTTCGTGTATAGAAACACAACTGATTTTTGTGTATTGATTTTGTATCCTGCAACTTTACTGTGTTTATTAGTTCTAGTAGTTGTTTTGAGGAGTCTTCAAGGGTTTTCCTATATATTATCATGTCATTGACACAGACAATTTTACTTTTTTTCTATTTGGATGCCTTTTATTTCTTTTTTCTTGCCAGTTGCTCTGGTTAGGATTTCCAGTATTAAAATGAGTAAAACCAGTGAGAGTGGGTGTCCTTGTCTTGTTCCTGATCTTAAAGGAAAGGCTTTATGCTTTCACAGTTTGGTATGATGTCAGATATCGGCTTCTCATAATTGGCCTTTATTATTTTGAGGTATGTTCTTTCTGTACCCAAAGTTTTGAGAGGTTATCATCACAAAAGGATGTTGAATTTTGTCAGATGCTTTTTTGGTATCTGTTGCTATGATCTTCTGACTTTTATCCTTCATTTTGTCAATGTGTGAATTGCATTGATTGATTTGTGTATGTTGAACCATCCTTACATTTCAAAAATAAGTCTGACTTGATCCTGGTGTATGAATCTTTATTGTACTATTGAATTCATTTTGCTAATATTTTGTTGAGTACTTTTATATATATGTAAAATATGCAGGGATATTGGCCTGCAATTTTTTTTTCTTGGAGTGTCCTTGTCTGTCTTGATCTTTTCTATTGTCTTCCCAGTCTCTCATTTATTTCCACTTTGATCTTTGTTATGTCCTTCTTTCTACTAAATTTGAGGTTGGTTCTTTTTCTAGTTCCTTGATGTATAAAGTTAGATTGTTTATTTTAGATTTTTTTTTCTTAGCATACAAACTGATTATTGTAAACTTTCCTCTTAGAACTGCTTTTGCTACATTCCATGTTATTGATATGTTTTCATTTTCATTTGTTTCAAGTTTTTTTTTAAACTAGAAAGTGTACTTTATTTTTTATTAAATTTTTTTATTTGAGTATAGTTGGCAACAATGTTACATTAGTTTCAGGTGTACAACATAGTGATTCAACTTCTTTATAGGTTATGCTATGCTTACCACAAGTGTAGCTACCATCTTTCAAGATACAGTGCTATTACAGTACTATTTACTGTATTCTCTATGATGTCTTTTATTCCCAGGACTTAGTCATTCCATAACTGGAAGTCTGTTATCTCCCACTCCCCTTCACCCATTTTGCCCATCCTCCCACCCATATTCCCTCTGGCAACCATTAACTTTGGTTTCTGTATTTATATTTTTGATTCTGCCTTTTGTTTTATTCATTTTTTTATATTCCACATATGAGTGAAATTACGTGGTATTTTTCAGTCTGTTATTTCACTTAGCATCATATTCTCTAGGTCTATCCATGTCTTGCAAATAACACAATCATCCTTTTTTATTGCTATGTAATGTGTGTGTGTGTGTGTGTGTGTGTGTGTGTGTGTATATGTCTATACCATATCTTCTTTACCCATTCAGCCATTGATAGACACTTAGATTGCTTCTGTATCTTGGCTATTGCAAATAATGCTATAATAAACATAGAATTGCATACACTTTTTTGAATTGGTGTTCTCATTTTCTTTGGGTAAATACCCAGCAGTGGAACTATTAGATCATGTGGTATTTCCATTTTTAATTCTTTGAAGAACCTCCATACTGTTTTCCACAGTGGCTATACCAATTTACATTCCCGCCAACAGTGTCTAAAAGCTTTTTTTTTTTCTCTCCATCCCTGCCAACATTTGTTATTTCTTGTTTTGATTTTAGCCATTCTAACAGGTATACAGTGACATTGCATTAAGGTTTTGATTTGTATATCCCTGATGATTAGTGATGTTGAGCATCTTTTCATATGTCTATTGGACATCTGTGTCTTTTGGAAAAATGTCTAAGTCCTCTGCTTATTTTAATCAGATTGTGTGTGTGTGTGTGTGTGTGTGTGTGTGTATTGAGTTATATGTTATTTTTTTCCTTTTTTAATTCTTTAAGCCATTGGTCATTCATATTGGTCATATTGGTCAGTCTCCATATTTTTATAAATTTTCCAGTTTTCCTCTAATAACTGATACCTACTTTTGTACCATTGTGGTCAGAAAGGATACTGAATATGTCAGTATCCTTATCACATTTCTTAAATTTGTTTTAAGAAATTTAGTCTTTTTATGTCACTTAGCTTGATTTATCTTGAAGAGTGTTCCATATGTGCTTGAGAAGAATGTGTATCCTGCTATTGGAAGGTCTGTTCTGTATATGTCTGTTAGGCCCATCCTGTTTAATATAAGATTGAAATCCAGTGTTTTTTTAATTTACTTTTGTCTGATGATTTATACATAGTTGGAATTTAGGATATTGAAACCCCCTAATATCCTTGTATTGCTGTTTCCTCTTTCAGATATGTTAATATTTGCTTTCTGTATTTAGGTGTGCCTATGTTTGGTACCTAAATATTTATAGTTGTTATATTCTTTTAATTGATCCTTTTATCATTACATTGTCTTGTTATAGTTTTTGGTTTAAAGTCTCTTTTGTTTGCTATAAGTATAGTGTTTTCTGCTTTCGTTTGGTTTCCATTGACATAGAACATCTTTCTTTTTCATCCTTTCACTTCCATTCTCTGTATGTCTTTAAAGCTGAAGTGAATCTCTTATAGGCACTATATAGTTGGATCTTTTTTTAATATATATACTATTCAACCATTCTGTGTGTTTTGATTAGTGAATTCATTCCATTTACATTTAAAGTAATTATTGATAATTATGGACTTAACTACTGCCATAGTTGTTTTCTGGCTCTTTTATAGATCTTTTGTTTCTTCTTCTCTTGCTCACCTCTCTTGTGAATCGACTTTTTTCATAGTGCTGTGCTTTGATTGCTTTATTTTTTGTGTATCTACTATAAGTTTTTGTTTATTAGTTACCATGAAATTTATGTAAAACATAACTCTGTTTTAAGCTGATAATAACTTTGAACATATTGATAAGATGTATATTTTTACACTCCCTTTCCCCAGATTTTATGTTTTTATTGTCAAAATTTACATGCTTTTGTTGTTTTTATTCATTAACAAATTATTATAGTTTTTTTGGTACTTTTGTCTTTTAATGTTTATGCTACAGTTACAAGTAATTTACCATCTATTATTATAATCTTAGCATATTCTGAATTTATCTGTATATTTTATCAACTAATTTTATACTTTCATATATGTTCACTTTGAAAATTTATGTCCTTTTGTTTCAACTTAAGCACTCCCTTTAACATTTCTTGTAAGATGAGTCTAGTTGTTATGAACTCCTTTAGCTTTTGTTTGAGAAGTACTTTATCTCACCATTAATTATGAAGGATAAATTTACAACTGGAGGATTCTTGGTTGACAGGTTTTTATTTTTGTTTTTTCCCTAGCACTTTGAATATGTCATTTCACTCTTTTCTGTCCTGCAGGACAGGATACTATTAGATTTATGGGAGTTCTCTTGTACATAGAAAATTGTTTTCTCTTGCTGTTTTTAAGATTCTGTCCTTATCTGTAACTTTTGACAATTTAATAATAATGTATCTCAGTGTGGGTCTCCTTAGATTCATCTTGTTTGGTATTGTGCTACTTGGGTATGGGTGTCTGTTTCTTTTCCCACTTTAGGGAAGTTTATGGCCATTACTTTGAATAAGCTTTATGCTCCTTTCTCTTTTCTCCTTCAGGGACCGTTATAGTGCATGTAATTGTTGGCTTGATGGTATCCCTTAAGTCCCTTCAGCTATCTTCACTCTTTTTCATTCTGTTTTTTTTTCTTGTTGCTTCTCCAATGCTATGACTTCAGTTGCCCTGTCTTTGAGTTCATTGATCCTTTCTTCCATTTGATCTAGTCTGTTGTTGAACCAACCTCCCTATTGAATTTTTTTGCACTTGATTTTAGCCAAAAGGCTGAGAAGCAATGTCTATTGAATTTTTTGTTGTTATTATATTCTACAGCTCTATAATTTGTGTTTTGAATTTTTTTTTTTGTTTTTTGTTGAAATCTTACTTTGTTCATACATTGCTCTCTCTTGAGCTCATTAATCATTTTTATGACCATTATTTTGAACTATCAGGTAAACCACTTATCTCCTTTTCATAAAGATCTGTTTCTGGAGACTTTTTTGTTTGGAAAATTTTCCACTGTTTCTTTATTTTCTTTGATTCTCTTTGTTGGTTTCCCTATGTTAGACAGAACAGCTATCTCTTCCAAATATGACAGAGTGGTCTTGGGTAGGAAATGAATCTTGTTAGTCAGCCCTGCTCAAGTTCCTACTTTATTGTTCATGCTGATTGTCCTAGCTGCTGTTTTTTTTTGTTTGTTTGTTTTGTTTTTGTTTTTGTTTTAGTAGTCCCCGGTACTTATGAGTGTGCCAAGACCTGTCTGTTCCAGAGAGGAGGATCACAGTGAGGGTCCCTTATGATACATTTTTCTCATTACCCTGACGTGTAGGGGTAGCTCAGTGAGTTTCTGAATCCCATACATTTGCATTCTTGGGTGGAGGGGAGCTCAGCAGCCAACTATGTCACCCTCTTGGGTACTCCTCCATTTTCTTAAAGTAAACATTTAATTTCTTTAAAAATTTTTCTTTTCTTCCAAGATTTTATTTAAATTCAAGTTAGTTAACATATATTGTAATATTAGTTTCAGGAGTAATATTTAGTAATTCATCACTTATATAGTAACACCCAGTGCTTATCACAACTGCCCTCCTTAGTGCCCATCACCCATTTAGCCCACAGCCCCCCAACAATATTCAGTTTGTTCTCTATAGTTAAGAGTCTCTTATGGTTTGCCTCCCTCTCTATTTTTATCTTACTTTATTTTTCCTTCCCTTCTCCTGTGTTCATCTATTTTGTTTCTTAAATTTCATATCTGAGTGAAATCATATGGTATTTGTCTTTCTCTGACTTATTTTGCTTAGCATAAAACACACTAGTTCCATCCATGTTGTTGCAAATGGCAAGATTTCATTCTTTTTGATGAGTAATATTCCATTTGTGTGTGTGTGTGTGTGTGTGTGTGTATCATATCTTCTTTATCCATTCATCAATCAGTAGACATCTAGGGTCTTTCCATAATTTGGCTATTATTGATAGTGCTGCTATAAACACTTGGGTGCATGTAGCCCCTTTGAATCAGTTGTTTTGTAGCTTTGGGGTAAATACATAATAGTGCAGTTGCTGGGTCATAGGGTAGTTCTATTTTTAACTTTTTGAGGAACCTCCATGCTGTTTTCCAGAGTGGCTGCACCAGTTTGCATTCCTGCCAATAGTCCAAGAGAGTTCCCCTTTCTCTGCATCCTACACCTGTTGTTTCTTGAGTTGTCAATTTTAGCCATTGTGACAGGTGTGAGGTGGTATTTCATTGTGGTTTTGATTTGTATTTCTCTGATGATGAGTGATATTGAGCATTTTCTCATGTGTCTGTTACCATCTGTATGTCTTCTTTGAGGAAATATCTGCTTCATGTCTTCTGCCCATTTCTTAACTGGATTGTTTATTTTTTGGGTGTTGAGTTTGATAAGTTCTTTATACATTTTGGATATGAGCCCTTTATCCAATATGACATTTGTAATTATCTTCTCCCATTCCTTAGGTTGACCTTTAGTTTTGTTGATAGTCTCCTTCACTGTCAAGAAGCTTTTTATCTTGATGAAGTCCCAATGTTTATTTTTGCTTTCATTTTCCTTGCCTCTGGTGATGTGTCTAGTAAGAAATTGCTATAGCTGAGGTGAAACAGCTTACTCCCTTTGCTCTCCTCCAGGATTTTGATGGTTTCCTGTCTCACATTTAGGTCTTCCATCCATTTCTAATTTACTTTTTATTTAGTTTTGCAAAAAAATGGTCCAGTTTTCTCAACACCATTTATTGAAGAGACTGTCTTTTTCCCATTGGATAGTCTTTCCTGCTTTGTCAAAGATTAGTTGATCATATAGCTGTGGGTCCATTTTTGGGTTCTTTATTCTATTCCATTCTATGTGTCTATTTTTGTGCTAGTTCCATAATACCTTGATGATTATAGTGTTGTAATACAGCTTGAAGTCCAGAATTGTGATGCCTCCAGCTTTCGTTTTCTTTTTCAACATTGCTTTGGCTATTTGGGGTCTTTTCTCGCTCCATAACAAATTTTAGAATTGTTTGTTTTAGCTCTGTGAAAAATGCGGTGTGTTTTTTTTGTTGTTGTTTTTTTTTTTTTTTTTTTTTTTTTTTTTTTTTTTTTTTTTTTTTTTGGTACAGATTACTTTGAATGTGTAGATTGATTTGGACAGACTTTTTACAATATTTATCCTTCTGGTACATGAGCATGGGATGGTTTTCCATTTCTTTGTGTCTTCTTCAATTCCTTTCATAATTGTTTGGTAGTTTTCAGAGTACAGATCTTTTACCTTTTTTGTTAGGCTTATTCCTAGGTATCTTACAGTTTTTGGTGCAATAGCAAATGGGATCAATTCCTTGGTTCCTCTTTCTGCTGCTTCATTATTGGTGTGTAGAAATGCAACA
>NW_022631044.1:12836512-12857463 GCF_010015895.1 Lontra canadensis | reverse complement strand
TATATATATATATATATATATATATATATATATCACCTCTCCTTTACCCATTCATCAGTAGATGGACACCTGAGCTGTTTCCATAATTTGGCTATTGTAGATATTATAGATAATTCTGCTATAAGTACTGGGGGTGCATGTATCCCTTTGAATTAGTATTTTTGTATTCTTTGGGTAAATACCTAGTACAGTGATTGCTGAATCATAGGGTAGTTCTGTTTTTAATTTTTTGAGGAACCTCCATACTGTTTTCCAGAGTGGCTGCCCCAGTTTGCATTCCCACCAATAGTGCACGATGGTTCAACTTTCCCCACATCCTCACCAATACCTGTTGTTGCTTGTGTTGTTGATTTTAACTATTCTGACAAGTGTAGTTTTGATTTGCATTTCCCTGATGATGAGTAATGTTGAGCATCTTTTCATGTGTCTGTTGGCCATTTGTATGTCTTCTTTTGAAAAATGTCTATTCATGTCAGCTGCCCATTTTTAAATTAGATTATTCATTTTTGGTATGTGGAGCTTGATAAGTTCTTTGTAGATTTTGGATACTAACCCTTTATCAGATATGTCATTTGCAAATACCTTCTCCCATTCTATAGATTGCCTTGTATTCTTATCCTGTAACATTGTATACCTACTTCTACTACTTGACTAGTCATGTTGTATTGGAATTGTGTTTATCTACTTATAAATATTGCTTGAATTTATCAAAATCAGGGTGTGTGTCTTATTCTGCTTTATATATGCTCCTGTGCCTAGCAAAAATACCTAGTCATCTACATAGTAAGCTTAGAAAAAAAAAAAAGCAAGACCACAGGGCGAGCATTTAGCGAAGATGGTGTGCTTGATACTGTGAATCCCAATCTTTAGAGTCGGACAACATAAAATTCCCTGAAATTTTAAAAAAATATGAAGCTAAGTCCTACTTTCAGAGAGTCACTTCGTTTTAGCTGGATAAGTCTTACAAGCTTGAATTTGGAAAATAAACAAAAAGAAGGAGAATAAAACAACCACCTTCCCAGTGAATTGAGTACCCTGTTTTAGGCCCAGGAGGCATCAGATATTAACTTTAAGACCCAGTGCATCACCAAAAAGTATAGTACTGAGAAATACATGGAAACTTAAAAGGACCTGGGGCTCACCCAGAATGAGGTTTTGCTTCTATTCAGCTGTATGGAAGATCTTTCTAATCCCTTAAAAAAAGAGTTGATCAATAGAGAAATATACCTGGGAAGGATATATATATATATATATATATATATATATATATATACACACACACACACACACACACACACACACATACATACACACACACACCATATATGTATATGTGTAATATATATGTGTGTGTGTGTGTATGTATGTGTAATATATACAGTGTTAATATATAAATGTATCTTTGTTTATTGATTGATAAAACTATACAAGTTTTACCTATAGTGATTTGTTATGCTAAATTAGTAGAGCCCCAAATGGGAAATTCCCTAGTGCCAAACTATAGAATTCTATAGGACATTAGAAGTAGTAGTGGAGATTCTTGATCTATTTATAATATTTCCAAGAACTTAATTGAAATTTGATATTCACTTGTGATAAGGGTGCATAGGCAGACTTAAAATGACAAATTTCTTGCTTTTGAATTTAATGAAATAAACTTAATGTGGTACCTCTGATTTTGTTATGATGTTCTACACTGAAGACAGAAGTATCGATACATACATATATGGTAAATGTCTTCTTACCTAACTCAGTTGGGACTGGTAGTTGTTCAAATTATTGGAAAAGTTGAGAAAATCAAGAGTCATAAAAATAATACCTATATATGGGGCACTTTTTATTTTAACTTAAAACTTTGAAAATGGGTCCAATGATTGAGATTCCATATAGTCTTTCTTGCAAAAAGTAAGCCGATGATCTAGCCTTTATGATTTTCAATTCCAATTTCTTCAAAGTAGAATGAAAAATTATAGATGCTTCTGAAAAAATTTGAAAGCAGAATCCTTCATTTTTTTGGTCTATGGTAGATTCCCTGAACCTAGTACTATAACCTGTGTATGTGTGTGTGTGTGTGTGCATGTGTGTGTGTGGTGATGATGGTGGTGTGGGGTGTAGCTCAACTTTGTCTATTTGTCCAAAGCACAGAATGCAGTTTTATAGACACAGTAATTCTTTATTTTGCCCTCATGTCTTAATTGGTTTGTGAGTGATTGAGAGAGCTTTTACCCATACATGTGTGTGTGTGTGTGTGTGTGTGTGTGTGTGTGTTTGATTTACAAAATATTTAAAATTAATCATGGTTTAATATAATTTGTTTGGTTGATAGAATGTTTGGTCGGTGGGGGGATACCAGGAGTCAATATGCCCTTGTCCTTTTTGGGGAAAAAAAAAAAAAATTTAAGTTGGAATTTTTTTTTTAATTGGAATTATTTTTTAATGAATCACTTGTGATTTAATGAATTTGATTTGATTTTGAATTTGATTTAATGAATGATTTAATGAATCACTTTTTAAAGAAACATGTTCTTATGTTAAGTGGAAATGGTTGACCAGCGGGTTATGATCTAGGTATATTTATGAAGATAAACTCTGCTTCAGCATTCAAATTCCCAGTTAGAGGGAAATTCCTAATATAGATAATTTTACAGGAAAGGTCTTTCCCCAGTTGAGATAGGCAGAAATTCAGGTCCAATAAAACTGTGTCTCAATGAATACTCCCTTATAGCAACATTTTGCTTCAGCTATATGCCGAAGCAGAATAAAATGCTTCCAACTTCATAAAATCTTCATAAAACTCTTTTTTTTTCTCCTCGTAGCATCTGCTAGATAGGTGCTGAGGTCCTTTACTAAAGGGTTTTTTTTTTTTTAATTGAAAGTCTTTTCTGTATCCTAGAACCAACCCATGAAAATATTTCAGTTCTGTACTTTTTTGATTGAGAGACATCTATTTACCATAAGTAGAACCAAACACTGAGGTCTCTGTGGGCCATGAGTTTTCTCACTTCTTGTAGTTCAGGGATTTTTAACTACAAACCTATCAGTTAGAGATGAAACACCTAAGAGAATGTTAGTTAACAACTATTCACATTCCTTTTCATTTCCCAGCCTCTGTCCTTGTAGGTGTCTATATGTGACTAATTCTTATTGATGGGTTGTGAGTAGAAGTGATATGTCACCTCTAGTCCAAAGCAGTTAAAAATGGGTGGGCTTGTACATCCTTACTCTGTGTCTTGCTCCCTGCCTGTCTTCTTCTTCCTTTTACTTTCCCCCTCTCCTTCCCTTGCTCTCTCCATTTGTGTATCAGAAGTGAAGGAAATTAGGTAGATGATTGCGAGAGAGAAGTGGCCCAAGTTCCTGAGTTGCCCAGGAGAGAACTGTCCAAATCGCAAAGAGGGAGAGGGATTAAGCCACTGAAATTTCAGGGTTTGTTACCACAGCATATATTAGCCTGTTCTGAATGATACAGTGGTTCATTAGAGCATAAAGTTTATTAAAGAACTGGAAGAATTTCAGGTGATTATGTTCTCACCTATAACACATTTCTCTACAATACTACTAACTGTACTGATAAATCAGATCCAGCAAAACAGTTATGAGTAGCTATCTATTTTTGCATCTGCAGAGACTTATTGTGAGTCTACAGACAATCAAAGAAGGCATTTAAAATGGACCAGTTATAATAGGGCCAACAAACAGCAGCAGTGGCCCTGACCTCCTCCTTCCCTTCTCCTGAGTCCTGATGTTTATTAGGTACTTACTAGCTTCCGGGTGTTTTCTAAGAGCTTTACTTGGATAATCTAAATTAATCCTCACAATAACCCAGTGAGGTAGGTAGTATTATTTTCCTTATTTTATAGATCAGGAAACTGAAGGCCAAGAGGTACATTGCTCAAGGTCACATTGCTGGTAAGTGAGAGGATGAGATATGAAACCCAGAGAGTCTGCCGCCAGAGCCTGTGTGCTTAACCCCTACATTATGTTACATAAGCCAGTTTCTTAAATGATACTCACAAGTGTGGATTTGTAGATTTATAAGCATAGTGCTGGGCATGGAACCAATACTCCAAAAATACATTGGTTAATTTCTTGGTGAGGGGTTTCCAGAAGCCAACTCTTTTTGGTAAGGAGAAGGGTCTTGAGCAACACTACCTCATTCAGAACTATTGAAGTGCCTAGGTTTTCAGCTCATCATTTGGCCTTCTATTCCTCTCTCAGAAATTCTGGTGGCCCAAATATTCAGAGCTCCTTAGGGAGGGGATGGTTATGCATAGATTGGATTAGAAGAACCCTATACCACAGAAAAGGGCTCAGCTTGTGACATATAAATTTATCTTAAAATACCTCATGCTCATCTCCAAAGCTTCTGTATTCCTTTGCCCTGTTTGCAAGATTCTCCTGATCTGACCTTGTTTTCTACTGTCCTTGGTCCACAGACACTGTAAAACAAAGGAACTGGTATGAGAGATGTCTAGGGTGCTTTACTTTGCCAGCCAAGCAGATCATCTGTTTCCACCATCTATATTTCTTCTTCTTCCTACTATTCCTTTTTCATGTAGTGAAGTGTTCAAACATTGGGTCAGACAGGCCCAGATTTCACTATAAGCAATATCACTTAGTAGAGGTTTGTCCCTGGGAAACATAGGACAAATCTCTGTAAATCTCTCCCAGTACCATATCTCTCAATTATGAAATGAGTGTAATCACATTAACTTAGTACAGCTTGGCCCATAATTGGTTCTCAGTGAACCTTCACCTTTTAGTTTCTGTCTGTCTGTACACGTTTCATTTTCCAAAGCCTAACTTTTGCTCCATCTCCTCCTTGAAACCTTCTGTGATGAATTCAACCCACACTGAATGTTACTCCTCAGATTGCTTTTGCAGTTATTTTCCTGTGCTCCACAAATGATCCTTCATTATACTTGGCATCTGAGCTGACATCCATAATCAAATCTCATTTAGTCTTTCTTCTTTGTCTTGATTATCCAACTAGTATGCAGGTTGAGGGTAAGGAGGCTTTTTTGCCTGCATTTCCCATCGAGCTGGGCACACAATAGACAGCAGTAATACTTCTTTTAATTGTCAGCCCATTTACCTTTGCTATAAAACAGCAGGAGAAGGGAACAGCTCAACTTAATGATTGCTTAATTCATTTTCATAAGACACTGTATATGGAGCCATGGGGAACCCCCAAGTGAGGAAAAAGTTGTGATACAGAAAAAAATGAGTGCAAAATGCTATAATGCAACTTGAGAAATAGAAACATGGGACATCCAAAAGATGAAAAAAAAAAAAAAACCTATACATCTGGTTTAGAAAATTAGAAAGGATGACATGGTTTCCATTGCAATGGGCACTGTCTGTTACATTTTACCCATCTCTAGTCCAGCTGCTTCGTCATCAAATGCAACTGAAAAACTGGACAAAATTTATCAGCAAAGAGAGGGGTATGCCTCAGCTGTGAGTGCATTAACAAGGCATTCCTTCTGTCCCACTTGTTACCCAGTACTTATTCTAATGGTCCTTAATGATGTGGGGCGAATACCCTTCACCCAACTTATTTCATTAAAAGTAAATCTCATAGTGCAAGGATATTTGTATATAAATTTGGAAGTACATGTGTTTTAATTTTTAAAAACCTAACAGATGTGTAGAGTGGAAAAGAGAAGAATACACTTATAAAATATCCTCTGTGGTCATTCCAGGGCCTGTGCAGAGGCATTTAACGTTGTTCCCTCCACATAGCTCTGACTCAACACATGGCTCTATGAGCATTTGCCCCCTTATCTCCACATCAGCCTCTGTTCAGTTACCTTTCAGTATCATTCACACTACACACATTCTTTTACCATGGAACATAAATCTTTATCCTGTCTCAACAAAAAAGTGCTGGGTGTAATCATATACCACCAGCTTAGCCATATTTTGCTGATCCTTTCCTTCTCCCCCCCTGCCTTTTTTTAAATTTTAAACTTCAAGGGATTAAATTAGTTTTTGCCATATTGTTTCCACGAATCATTTTGCCTTCCTTTGAAGATAAACCATACCTTCTTTCTTTTCTTTATTGAGTTAAGGGGAAAAAAGATTTGAAAAGATTTGTAATTAAACTTGCTTCAATAAAGTAATCTATCATGAATCACTTAACAAATTTGACATCTGTAATAAAACTTCACTTTTACGCATACCCCCTTATGTCAACCTAGATCTTTTAATATTCTTAGGAGGGGAACCAAAATAATCATAGACTCTTTGTCAGTTCAATTAGCATAAATGCCCTGAATAATTTGAAAACATCTACACCTTAAGCTTCCCTATGGTCTACTTTGTCTTAGCATTCGATCTTTCTTTTTGGTGGGGGGAAATAAGCCAGTATGTTACCCTTTTCTTGGTCCTAATGTGAAATTCTTTTTCTGCATATCTAAATACATATCTGACTCAACCCCTTAGCAACCTTACCCACTTCTTTATCTCTTTCCCCATTCACTAGCTTCCCCACTCTGTAAAGTTAAAAAGAATTATGAGTGTAAGCCAAGCGAATGCTGGGCTCGGAAGTGTGTGATTTGAAGATGTTGATGATAAGCACAGAGAATTACAACTACCCTCTTTAACTAGAATGTCATGTGTTTTCCTCACCACCCACAAAATCCCACAGGCAACTTAGAGGAACAGTATTTTGTCTGTGTCTATATCTTACTGTTGCAGTATGTTGTAATGGAGCAAGCATTAGAGAACTAAGTCAGAGTCTGGATATTAGGGTTTGTTAGGAGACAGATTATCTAAAGTACAGGTGAGCTAAACCTTAACAATTTTTGGGATGCTTGGACTATAGGAAGCCTTTGTACAAGTGTTATTTTACCTAATAAGTAGTTATTATATAGAATGCAGTACCCAAAATAAAGGCAGAATAGCTTCACCAGTTTGATGCCACTTGAGGACCACTGCTCATCCTATAAAATATCTCCCCCAAATTTACTGTGAGAGAGAGGATACTGGAAGTGATTAAGTCTTGAAGTTTGTATTTTCTATTCTCAGTTAGTTACTAAGAGATTTGGTAATAATTCTTATCCCATTTATTCTCTTTATGGAATGTTCTATAGAGTAAAAATAGGTGTTTAATTCTTCATAAGAATCTTCAAATTCATGGGCAAAACATTTTTAAGATCCCTCTAAAATTAGGATGGCTTTAAATTCTGTAATGTCAATATAATACCAGTTTGGGGGGGTCTATAAACAAAGGCAGGTGCCATTTAAGTTTGGGTTCTTCAGTAAACAAGGTGATACTCTGGGTTTTCCTTCTTGCTTCAATGTGTAAGGGAAATGGTTGGCAACTATGCACCAAGCACACTGCCTGATACTTAGGGGCATAGAAAATGATTGGAAGATATAATTCCTCCCCATAAGAGTTTTCAGTCTACTAAAGAGAAGACTCAGGGCATACGTGGATGATGATCCTTCTATAGATCATACATCCAAACAGAATTAGGAGGCGAGGCAGGAGGGTCGGGGAAAATATTCTGGTTCAAAGTAGTCAGAGAGATATTCTGGAGGAGGTAGAATTTGAAGCAGGTCTAGGAAGAAGGGCAGGGAGGCAACACTTGGTGGCAGGGTAGGAGGAGCAGATGGGTGGAGCAGGTCTGTGAGCAGCATAAGGGGGAGCGTGGGAATGGTGACAAGAGCCCTGGACTAAAATCTAGAGGCAATATGAAATATTTAATGTTTCTGACATTCTGCTTCTTCATCTATAAAATGGAATAATTATACCTACTTTGCATATCTTACAGAGGAGTTGATGGCTCAAAAAATAATACTTGTGGAAGTGCCTTGTAAGTTGTATATCCAAGTATTACTTATGAATGTGTATGTGGGGGCATTTGAAGAGAAGGAGAAGAGGAGCCCTAACAAGGCTGCCGCTAGTGGAAAGGAGTTTAGACTTGCTTCGGAAGACAGAACTAGCCACAGGAAAAATCATGCAGGTCAATTAAATTTTATAAATATTTCCTGATGTCATAATAGGTGATAATGATGGGAATGCAGTGATGTAGAAGACAAACATATGCTCTGCCCTCACTGATCTTATGATCCTCTTCTCCCCAGAACCCTTTCCTTGTGCCGAACTTGCAGAATCTCATCATGACCACAATATTACCCTTTTCAAAAATACTGTCTTAATTATGGCCTCTTGGAGACTTACACATTATTGGGGGGAAAAAATGACTAAATGTTAAGTCACATAAAAATGCCAGGTGCTGGGAAAATATTCCTGAGCATTTCACTAAGGAAGGAACGTGATAAAAATAGTGTTTGAGGAATGTTAGTTTGTTGTGGGTGTGAAGAGCATGTTACTGAGAAGTGTGGCAAAGCCAGTTACTGCTTCCTGAACACCTGATGCTTCCGGCCTTCCACAATTAGCAGTGCCATGTGACTAATACTGGCCCATGGGCTGTGAAACAGACACTGGTTCACTTGCAGGCAATACATTTAGTTGTCTGTATATGACCCTCCAGGTTTCCTTACCTATGGATGGCAATGCTGGACGGTCCCTGGTTGAGATGGCAGGGACCCAAAATGGAAACAACTTGTATCTCTGAGTTACTTCATGATGGGAGCTGCTTTGGAGAGGTGCTTAGAAGAGCAGCATCCTTTGTGTGAGCACAAAATAGACTCTTTTGGCCTAAACCACTGAGTCCTATCCTGACTCTTGAAGTGAGTTAAGCTGGTAACAGTAAGATCCGCCAAATGGCAGGAATATTATTCTAGGGATGAGACGCTTTAGACAGAGTTGGGAAATGCCCTGAATGCTCTGCTTGCAGTTCCTGGCCCCTGTGGAATGTCACTCCACTCAACTTCTCACCCATTAATGGAAGACTGGGGGTTGAAAACCAGTAAAATACATTTTTGTTAATTTTTTCAAGATTATATACAAAAACAAAAACCTGAGGACCAAATCACAGGGATGGTAGTTTAATGCATAAGGTTATGTTCACTGAGGGGAGAAATAAATGCTGGATAATATCTGCACGGAGATATTCCATGCGATTTTCTTGTGTCTGGGTTCTTTGCCGATGACAAAACAAGCCAGAAATGACTCTGCATCTACTGCTGAGTTGTGTGGGCTTTGTTTACTGTATGGGCAGTTTCTCAATGAAGAGAGTCATTTCAATTATTCCCAGTAGCTGTGTTCCTGTTGACACCTTGATGCCATATAGGAAAGAGTTAGTGAGCTTTAGCCTCTGGAGCTAAATACATTTTATCAGGAAACAATTTCAGCAATTGACTCTCATCTGGTCATGTTACTTATATCTTGTTATCTCTCAAGGGCTCTGTAATTAAAGCAGGTGTGTGTCCTCTTAAATTAGAGATGTGGCAACTGTAGATATTGCAGTAAGTTCCAACAGGAGACCCTAGTAACCCTTAGATTCCGTAATTAAAATGAAGCTGGTGGCAGTGTTTGGCCAGGGAAAGTGTCAAAATGGGCAAATATTTCCCAAAGCGATGGGCTAATAGGTTACATCATAAATGAACCAGAAAACATTTCAAACAAAATCACAGACTTCTTCCCATCCTCCCTCCCTTTTCCTCCTCCTTCTCTCTTTTTCTCTTTTTCCTCATCCCTCTTTCCCTCCCTGTCCCTTATTTCTCTGTAAATAGACCAAAGCAGAATTTTAGTTTAGATATTTTTCCAGTATTTGTTGTAACATGTAAGACAGATCTTCTTGCTATTTTAATAGCTAATATTCTAGCAAGCCAAATGACCCAAAATTGTTTAATGGCAGTCTTGGGGCTACTTTTTATGTCTTAATTGACCAGAGAGCATGTTCCATTACTCTTAAAGATTGTGGAAAGGTAAAGACAATTGAGGAGGAAGAAAACTCACTGTTGAAGGGAGTGAGAAGAAAATGTGATAAGGAGGACCTAAAAGAGAAAAATAAAATAAGACAAAAACAGAGAGGGAGACAAACCATAAGAGACTCTTAACTATAGGAAAGAAACTGAAGGTTGCTGGAGGAGAGGAGGATGGTAGGAAGGGGAAACTGGGTGATGGACATTAAGGAGGGCACTTGAAGTAATGAGTACTGGGTATTGTATGCAGCTGATGAATCACTAAATTCTACCTCTGAAACTGATAATACTGTAATGTTAATTAAATTGAACTTAAATACAAAATTTGTGGGGTGGGGAGAGGACCTAAAAAAAGACCAGTGGAGTAGAGTGGCAGTATTTGGCAAATGGGTGAGGAGAAGATTAAAAGAAATTCCTTTGAATATATGTGTGTTTTGCAAAGGTAGTTCCACATAAATAATATGTGGTGTTAAATTACAATGCTCAGTGCTCTTATATTGACTTTCTTTCGTTGACTATTTTTAGAGCAATTTTAGGTTCATAGAAAAATTGAGAAGGTAGAAATTACCCACATATCCCATATGCCCCCTGCCCCCACACATGCACGGCCTCCCCCACTACCAATATCCCCACCAGAGTAGTGCATTTGTTACAAGTGATGAACCTTCATTGGTACATCCTAGTCATCTAACCCACATTGATACTACATTATGATTCACTCCCAGTGTACATTCTGTGGATTTGGACAAATATATAATGATATATATCCATCAGTGTAATAGCATACAGAGTATTTTCACTGCCCTAAAAATCCTCTGTGCTCCACCTGTTCATCTTCCCCTGCCCAGCCTCTGGCAAATGTTTTTCTTTTTACTCTCTCCAGAATGTTAGCTAGCTGGGATCACACAGCTTTTTCAGATCGGCCTCCTAAACTTAATAATATGCATTTAAGATTCTTCCATGTCTTTTCATGGCTTGATAGCTTATACTTACTTCTTGAGAGGAACATAAAATGACCTTCTCAAGGTATTCTAGAGCAAGAAATGCCTAGTAGGTGATATTTGTCCCCTCACAGACATTCCCTTGGCTCCCTTAGCCCCACTAAGTAGTCCCTGTGCATGTTGATGTCTTCTGGCCTCAAGTGTCCCTCAGCTTCTCTATTTCAGGGCTCTCTCTGAAGCTTTAGCTCGGTTAGCCATGATTAGGGGTAGCCTTGAAGAATGGGAATTCAAAGTTCTTCAGGGTCAGGGCAATTCTCTGCCGTGGGTTGGATCAGAGAATAAATGCCCCAGGCTTCTAATCCTGCTGTGGTACAGTTCTGAGGTTCATTTCTTCTCTGTTCCTGAGGCCCCTGAGAGGGAGTAGGCCTGGGGTGTCCACCGTGTTAATGGCCTCACAACCCACCCTTGCCTGCTTTCCCTTCTTCCCTGATGTGCTCTCCCTGTTCCTCGACTTCAGCTTCCTGGACTCAACTCCCTGTAACCTTGGTTCACAGGGTCCTTGTCTCTGTCTTTGCTTTTGTAGGAATCCACATGAAGAGACACTATTTCCACGGTAAAACAGAATTATGGGACAATCTCTTCTCTCCCATCTCAAAAATGTTTTTATTAAAAAAAATGTTTTTATTGGTCAGGCTAGATGCTTACTAGTGCTTTCAGGGTTATTACCAGAAGTGCTAATTGGTTAGTATACAACACAGCTTATTATAGCATTGTAAGAGAAAAATGCTAAAAGTAATGTATTATTTTTATTTCCCTTTCCTCAGCCCCCACAACTATTGAGAACCATTTAACCTCTAAGTTATTAAGGATTTTTTTTTTTCCTTAGAGATGACAATGCGTGATGATTTCTATGTCCTTAGGGCAAGGGTAAATCTTGGTGTGCAGCCTGAACCAAACAGATAAATATAATTATTATTTCTGTATATTTGATGATGAAAGGGTTTCAGGCTCCACAGACTGATCTTTCTGTCGCCAACTGCGTACTGCCGAAATTTTGATTAAAGGCTCACTGAAGTAGTTTATCAGTATTTGTTTGGTTTCAGGAAGTAAAATATGTGAGCTCAATATGAATGACAGACTACATCCAAAGAGAGCATTTGTTTCATCAGCCTGGGAAACTCAGAATCCTTGCTGTAGATAATGTATGAGGAAGATATTTTCCCTTCTCAGATTTGCATAGAGCTCAATAGTCCCCTGATTCTAGACATATTATGTTCTGTGGTAGCTTTCCTTGCCTCCATCTTCCTCTTGCAAATGTGAATGTGCTAGAATACAGACATCATTTAAAAAAAATAATTTAAACCCTTCAAATTCCCCTGTCTGGAAAATGTTTATACAATTTGTAACAGAGAAGCCCAAAGTGCAGCTGAAGACAGCCAAAATATTTTGCTGACTTTTTGAAGGGATCATTTCTAGGCAGGGAGAAAAAAATACTCATCTTGATAAAAGGGAAAGAAAGAGTGGAAAAAGCAGGTTCTGATTTTTAAACTTTTGGGGAATAGTAAGTAAATATTTTATGAAATTCCTTTAAAAATACTGAAATGGATGAATAGATGGAGATCGGCTATGAAATGCCCTTGAGTCAAGCAAACTAATGTTAGGGGCACTATAGTTAATATGATGTTTTCTTGTGTGTCTGAGAGAAAGAGGGAGTGATTGAGAGAGAGATGAGAAGAGAGAGAAGGGAGGGGAAGAGAAAAAGAAGAGAGAACACGTGCATGCACGCGCGCACGCGCGCACACACACACACACACACACACACTTACCCCTTGGTGAGGGGATAGGAAAACAACACAAATAAAGCCATCATATGAACATTTCCAGAGCTCGCTTGGTGATCGTAGAATGATTTTTTTTTTAATAAAGATTTTTATTTATTTATTTGACAGAGAGAGATCACAAGTAGGCAGAGAGGCAGGCAGAGAGAGAGGAAGGGAAGCAGGCTCCCTGCTGAGCAGAGAGCCCGATGTGGGGCTTGATCCCAGGACCCCGGGATCATGACCTGAGCCGAAGGCAGAGGCTTAACCCACTGAGCCACCCAGGCGCCCCTGATCATAGAATGATTTTATTTTTAGTGTATATTCTCCTACCCATAAATGGAAAGCATTAACTAATACAAATAAACTTTGGATAAATCTGAGCTCCTTAAATCTGTGTATGAAATTTGAGGTATTTGTCCGAATCAAACCTTTTAACATTAAGAATTTTGAATCTTTTCATTTTATCATTATTCTCATGAACCTGAGCCTTTATCACTCTGTATGAACACACTGTGTACATAAGTGATTGCAAAAACAAAACAAAACAAATATCAAAGAAGGATGCCTTGATTCTTTCTGTGGAGCAAAACTGAAAGAAGCAAAGATATTCACCATCTATTGTAACTTTGGTGTTTTTCCAAATTGCCTGCAACACGTCAAGCTCTTTGTTCAGACCTTTTAAAATAACATAAGAGACAACATGCAGAACATTTAGAGTGAAGGCTGACAGTGTCTTTTCAGCTGATGGGACTTGGGGTAAAAAATAGTAATAATGATGAAGATAATAATAATAATAATAATAATAATAAACCTACACAATGTGAATTAGAAAGAAAATAACTGTCTCTACTTTTCAGATTTTTGGGTTTCTCTACACTTGTAATATAATCTTTATATTTTGAAATGGTGGCTTATATCTTCTTTTTTTCTTTTTATTTTCTCTTTTTGCTCTCTTTTTTAAACACGAAAGTCCCTTCTATGTGTGGGATAAGTACACAGTGAGGTATATGATAGGCGCTACAGTAATTTTCAAAATGTGTATTATTTGGCAAAATAGTCTGTAATGATTGGAGCCCATTGTGTACATCTGTATTTGGACAGATGTACATCTTTAAAAGTGAATTTTTGATCTGATAGACCATAATAACTTCTTCCACAGTGAATCCCTCTCAGATGCTGAATTGTTGGGCCTCCACTGCAGTTATGGTTTATTGGGTAAATAATAGTCTGACTGTACCAAGGCAAAAGTTATGGATGCCCAGTGTGCCTGTTAGCTGCCTGAACATCTCCCCATATAGTTTCACTGCAAACAATTACCAGGGTATACTGGCCAATGGGAGGGTTAGGGATTCCTTTTGCATAATTATAATGCTCTACCCTTTATACTTTTCAAGGCCTTTTGTTCTGCATTTTTCATTAGTATATGACAGCAGTCTGAGAGATCAATGTTGGTAGCTTGTAGCCAACAAGAAAGCTGAATCTTAGCATGTTAAGTGACTCACCCGGGTCCTTGGAGCTCTTTAGATGGAGAATGTGATGTGAAGGTGGGTCTCCCTCCACCTTCTGGGCAGCTGCCTTGTTCTCCACAAACTCTGTGGTAGGTGTACAGTGATGAGGTTAGGTTTAGCATTTAGTCCGAAGAAAAAGGGGACTAATGTGATGTTCAAATGTCAGCAATATTCAAGTTTGATTACCTTTTGAGACCAAAAAAGAGAAAACCATGAAAACATTATCAGGAAAAGAGTGGTAGTGTTGAAAAAAAAACAACAAAACCAACAAAAACCAGTAATTTTATTTAAGAGCTGAAGTTCTGGGTTTGGAAATGTAGGTGGCAAGGGTGTTCATTGCAGCCATAGGTATAGAAATAGGTACCACTTCAGTGATGTTACCAAGAGTGTTTTTCAGAAAATGGCTATGATTATTTCTTAAAATAGTTTTCTTAAAAAATAAAACAAATTCTCAGAAATTCTCAGAGTTTGTTCTAGGGACCTAAACTCAGGATTTTCAAAATGTGCTTGGTCACTCACATTCTAGCACATTCAGAGTTAATAAATTAAGGATTTTCAAAATTCTCCCTAACTAAAGACATAAAAGCTTCAACTTATTTGCCTTTTATTTTGCCTCTTTGTTCTTGTTAACAAGATTACATCTCTTATATTTTTTATGCAGTTGGGAGTTAAATATTTATTGATACACTCCTGTATGCCAGCCACTCAGTTTGGCATTGGTGGGTCTAATAACCTGAGTAAGGTATTCCTACTGTATTAGTTTTTTATTGATGTTTCATAAGCTACCACAAATTTATCAGCTTGAATCAATGCCCATTAATTAGCTCCTGTAGGTTCTATCCTCTAAGGGTTTCACTAAGGTAAAATCAAGGCGTCATTTGGGCTGTTTCTGTCTGGAGGTTCTGGGAAGAATCTACTTCCAAGGTCCTTCCTGGAAGAATTCAGTTCTTTGTGGTTGTAGGACTAAGATTCCCATTTTTTTGGATGGCTTTCCTGCTGGAGGCCGCTTACAACTCCTAGAAGCTGCCAGCATCCTCTGCCTTGTGGCCCTCTCTCTCTTCAAATCTGCGATGAGAACTTGTCATGCCTCAAATCTCCTTTGCACTTTGATTCTCTGACTTGTCTTTCTGATGGAGAAAATTTCTATATTTAAAAGGCTAATGTGATTAGGTCAGGCTCACCCTGATAATCTTTCTATCATCTTAATGTCAACTGATTTGGGACCTTAATTCCAGTTGTAAAATCTTTGCACAGCAATAATTAGATTTATTCTTTATTTAGTAACTCAGAGAAGGTGTGTATGCACCAGGGAACAGGAATTTTGGGGGTCCATTTTATAATTTTGCCTTCCACACCTGCCATAAGGGAGATTAAAGAACTTTAAGATGGGTAAAGCAAAGAAAAATAGAGATAGAAAGCAGGAAGAATTATAAGAGCCATAGGAGGGGGATAAACCAGATGTCATAGGGGTTTTAATAAGGGAGAAACCAGTTTTGCTTAGGAAAATCTAGAGAGGTTTCATGAAAAGGAACTTGATGTGTGGGCAGTATTTTTATTCCAGGGGTTAAGGAAACGATGCTCCAGACAGTGGTAATTGCACAAACAACAGCACAGAGATGGGAATATGAAGCATGTTGGAGAAATGGTTAGTTGTACTCGCTGGGTTGAGTTCGAAAATGATTTGGAGTGGTGAGATATGGAACTACAGAGGTAACTTCTATTTGGGAAGGACTTTGAATGCCGGCAGATTAATATTTCTCTAAATTGTGGGAATGTACTTTCACTGAAGGTCATTGAATATGGGAGAGATATGATGGGGACTCTGCTTTAGAAAGATCGATAGTGCATCAGGGAGAAGTGGGGTTTGGGGTTTGGGTGTCCAGAGAGGCTCTCTTTCAATACTCTGAAAGGGAGTGAGGACCTCAACTTTAGTAGGGAAAGTAAGAATGAAAGGAAGATAATGGATGAATGTGGTGATAGATCCTGTAAACTAGAAAACAGATTGCAAATATGGAGGGGAAGGAAGGGAAAGCTGACTCTCATAAGCAAAGACAGAGACATCAGAATGATTTGCTTTGGAAAGAAAATGCAGTGAGATAGTTTGTACATAGCTCAGTTCAGATGGAATCAATGAGGCCTCCAGGAATGAGGCAACCAAGGCCATATTGGATAAGGGGCCAGTGAAGTGGAACTAACTGGACTTTATCTACAGTTGCCATGAATAGGCCAAATGTGGAATTAAAATAAATCCAGTCATGGAAGCAGAAGTATAGTGAACACTTGATAGTGGAGATCTTGGGGTCTCACACAATCATTTTGGAGAATTCAGTGGCCATTTATATGGGGTATATGGTCTAGTCCCCAGGTCGAAGGAGTTAGTAAAAACTAGTTAGGATACAAGGGACCCAAACCTCGTGGAAAACGATGCACTATTCAGAAACTATTCATGCAGTTTGGTCATATAGGTGACATGAGTCAGGAGAGGGCTCAAGTCTGGCAACCCACAGTTTTCAAGGGCTTGTTAGAAACACTGGGAATAGAACTAATGTCATTTCAATAGGCTAGATTGTGTCGATATAAGTGATATATATTAGACATCTTGGAAATGAATGGCACAGTCTGTAAGGGGAGGATGTTACTATCATATTTACAATTGAAGGGGAATAGACAAAGCTAAGGCTATTATTTAATATTCTGACTTTCAGAGGATAGTTAGTCCAGACTTTTTGGCATGCAAGTGGGAATGTGATCTGTTCCTTAGAAAAGTGATAGTGATTCTATATTCCATAGAATTTTGAGGGAAGGCAGCAATGACATTTTAGATATATGAAAAAGGGGATAAGGAAATTGTTAATTACTGTTTACTAAGTTTTTAGTGGACAGAAAAGAGATGTATTAGTGAAAAGGCAGGCTTACTGGATTGTTTGCTTATTTTGAAGAATCTGGTAGTTCTCTGTTTGTTTGTGGATATAGTAGAAGTACTGAAGATGGGGACTGAAGGACAATCATATGGTGGAGATCCAGGAGGAAAGAGGCAAATGGATGGGACAGGCAGTCGTAGTGAAGTTAGTGAGATCCTCCTGTCTGGTGGGAGGGAAAGTTTAGGTCTTTATAAAAAATGTAGAACACATCCTCCTCAAATCAGTGATGTTGTCCATCTAAAAAGGATTAATATCTTTATAAAACCCATTTTTGAAAATACTTACATGATAGGTCCGCTCTTATTCTCTCATACATATTCTTCATATTGGTATTTAGATTTCCAGGCTTATCCTTGAAGTTTTCCGCTGATCAGCTTGTTTTCAGGAGGCTGGATAACAAGGGTGAGAGTGTCCTCAGAATTCCTACCTATACTCTTGACTACTCCATGGAGGAGAGTAAACCAAAGGCCCTGACACCAAGCCAGGTGTATCAGAATCCTGATTAGTTAATGTTAACCTAGAAGAAGGAAATAAGGTGCTAGTTGGAAGATGAAGGAGAGGGTCAGCTGCCCAAGGAGACCACAAAGCTGGGGAACGGAGTGAGTGGAAAGGAGAGAATGAAGCTGGGGGTGAAGCATCTGAGCAAAGCCAGAGAAGTGAAATCAGCATGGCTGAAATGCTAGATTAGGTTAAGACAGTTGTGCAAATGAGGACTTTATCATAGAATGAAAACTTTTTTTCCCCCGCTAGCAGGACATCTAAGACATTCCTCCCATGCTTCAGAAATCATCAAAGTGGCAGCAGGCTCTTAGAACATTCTCCAGCGCCTTTCAGGCCCCAGCCTCTCGTCCCCTTTTTTTTTTTTTTTTAGATTTTATTTATTTATTTGACAGAGATCACAAGTAGGCAGAGAGGCAGGCAGAGAGAGGAGGAAGCAGGCTCCCTGCTGAGCAGAGAGTCTGATGTGGGGCTCGATCCCAGGACCCTGGGATCATGACCTGAGCCGAAGGCAGAGGCTTCAACCCACTGAGCCACCCAGGCACCCCACGTCCCCTTTCTTTATGAGCATCTTTGCCTATTCAACCCAAAATACCACTTTTACCTCAACTTTTTCACACAGTTTCATTTTGCTTGAAATAGCCTCACGATACCATCTTCCAAAACACTCCCTTTAGTCCACAAGTTTCTGAAATCCCACCTCTTTCAAATGAAAAAATGTACTGGCAGAATTGTAGAACTTCCTCCAACTTGCTCCTCCAGTCTAAACAAGAGACCATGGCATATTTTCTGTCCTGCGTCTTCTAACAGACATAGTACCTTTTGTTGTACCTGATATTGAAAGAGTTTTTGTGCATATAACTTTTAAAAATATGTTTTCAGTTTTACCCTATCCTCATCAAATGTATAAGTGCTTGGAGCATGTTTAAATCTCTGGCTCTTGGATTACAGCACAGTGTCATATTTTATTTAACATACATCGTTTGAGTGTTCACTGTCTTCCCAGGATGGTGGTGGTGGTGGTAGTCATGAGTGTAGGGGATGGAGATCCAGGTAGAGGAAATAATGGTGACCAAAGGAGAGGCATGTTTGGCAAAATTGCAGTGAGGGCAGCACAAGATGCAAGGATGCGCAAGGCCACGGGGATGTGGGCAATTAATCCAGCAATGTCTGTTGAAAAGAAGTAAAGATGTTGTTTGAGGTGTCTGGAGTAGATCCCAAAGGTGGTGGGGAGCCACAGGTCTCCAGGCAGGGAAGTAAAATGACTGTAATCTGTGTGAAGACACGGTCTGATTTTTTT
Source organism: Lontra canadensis (assembly GCF_010015895.1). Classification (NCBI taxonomy): domain Eukaryota; kingdom Metazoa; phylum Chordata; class Mammalia; order Carnivora; family Mustelidae; genus Lontra; species Lontra canadensis. The sequence continues at coordinate 12,838,638 of NW_022631044.1, read as the reverse complement.
TTCCCCCAGCAGTCTCTAACACCCTAAAGCTAATCAGTAAACATTTTTGCTGAATTAAATTATGTCTCATCCATGTGAAATGAATGCAGTGCAGGGGCAATATTGTGGCTACACTGCAGTGGGGAAAGGCTGGAATCTGGAAAAATCAATAGGCTACTTCATGTATTCAGGTAAGAGATGGTAGAGATCATAGTATTATGGGTAATTTTTTTTTGTCTTTGAATTTCTGATTATCTTGCAGATTTCTTAAAATGAGCATGAGTTATGTTTATCATTTAAAAAGCTTCATAGTCCTTATTGTGAGAGGAAATGGAAATGACTGATTTACAGGTCTGTGGAGTGCTTTGTGAAGGAAAGAGGACAGAGTTGAGAGACATTTTAAAAATACTGGACTTGGATGAAGAAATTGCCTTCTGCCACCACATGTGCACATTTCATGTGCCTTAAATTTATTGAGTTAGCTTTGGATTGCTGAGCTCTTTTGGAGGCTGTAAGTTAATCCCAGTCCTCTGTGAGTGTGGGGACTAGGGTGGTCCCCCTAATAGACTTTGGGAAATTAAGGTCCTCGTGTGGGGAAATGAAGTTCATAGAAGAGACCTCAACCAGGCTAGAAGACTGTGTCTCTGATCTCATTCTTTCAGACTAGCCGTTTATGGGAGACAGTGGTGCTGAAGCTTTGTTTTGCACGCTCTTCAGGGGTAGTAGAAGACCACTTGCCACTGGCAGCATTTTGAGAGCTAGGCAAGGGTGATCCTGAGCTGCATTTCATACATTAGACTATCTAGTTGCTCATTATTTTCTGTGTTTATTTCCTAGTTCCATTATCCTTCCTTCTCAGAATCTTGTTTCCATTTTGTTTGAGCTGGTCTTTGGAGAACTGAAGAAAAGTTATGTTTCCATGTTGGATTAAAACATGTAGTGAAGGTCCCTCTGTGTGATCTTGACATTAGTAAAAGCATGAATTCGCAAGGGGAAGGTAAATCTCAGGGTATGGGCAGGAGGCCGTAAGTTCCAGACTTCTCTCCCTAGTGGTGATTCTCTCTATAACTGAGAAGGACTAGGGTCTGATCCTTTTAAAAGTATAACTTGGTGCGTATTTTAAGTCTGAGGGTAAAACCAGAGAAGACAGAGGGTTTGACTATAAAACTTGATGTTTCAGTTTGCCAAGTTAGATGACAGTGTCATGAACAGATAAATTACTCCAGAAGGACAGGTCTTATGGGGAATGATTGTGCTTGACTTTGGACATGCTGAGGTCAGGAGCTAGAACTCAAAAAGTCATCTCCAAACAGAGGATGGTAATACCAGTTATACTACCTCATGGCATTGCCATAAGAAGAAAATCAATTACCACAGGGCTATGTATTGATTATGGAAATAGAGTGAGATAATACATGCACAAGTACCATAATATAGGTTGCTGATACTGAAAATAATAACCAATACCACTGTATATTCTCCTGTTGCCTTCTCATTCCTGAGTTATGTCATTATGCTTTCTATTCTTAGAAGCACTTTCAATTATATTATTGTCAGACCTAGAGCAAAGATTTATTTGGAGAACTCCTTTGTCCTTTAGTAAGGAAGGTTTTAGTTTTTCCTGGGAAAGTTGCATTTAATATGTAATGATTAAAGCTTAAATGTAGCCTGATCTCAATCGATCTGGTTCAATGTTTTTAAAAATCATTGTTCCTTAAAGACTGGTAATTTTTGGTTTCATTCAGCCAGGACTGACAAAGATATTCACATTTGGAATTGGAGGAAGCAAATAATGTCCTTTTAAACACCACAAAAATCCCTGAATATTACTAATACTATAAGGCTTTTTTTTTTCCCACTCAGTTTATCTGGAGAAACCCTGATTTGCATATGTTTGCATCTATTTGCATGTGAAATTCAAGTGACTCCCAACTCCAAGTATATAAGATGAAACAAATTAACTCTTTGTTTTAACCTGCTGTGATTCTTGTCTAACACTGTGGTAGGTTTGGAAATGTAAGTGCCTTTTTAACAGGAGAATTTAGGAAGTAATGGATGTGGGCATTCAGGGTTACATCTTGGCTTCAGCAGTAAGGGTGGGAAGTCAAAAGAAGCCTGGGAGAGTGTCAGTATGAGCAAATATGTTC